>NW_026599591.1:1711875-1716875 GCF_023634155.1 Falco peregrinus | reverse complement strand
TAACCCTTAACCTAACCCTAACCCTAACCCTAACCCTAACCCTACACCTAACCCTAACCGTAACCCTAAGAGACCTAACCCTAAACGGAACTCAAAACCTCAGCTGTGCATGGCATGTACATAACCCTAACCCTAACCCTAACCCTAACCCTAACCCTAACCCTAAGAGACCTAACCCTAAACGGAACTCAAAACCTCAGCTGTGCATGGCATGTACCTAACCCTAACCCTAACCCTAACCCTAACCCTAACCCTAACCCTAAGAGGCCTAACCCTAAACGGAGCTCTAAACCTCAGCTGTGCATGGCATGTAGGTAACCCTAACCCTAACCCTAACCGTAACCCTAACCCTAACCCTAACCCTAACCCTAACCCTAACCCTAACCCTAACCCTAACCCTAACCCTAACCCTAATCCTGACCCTAAGAGGCCTATCCCTAAACGGAACTCTAAACCTCAGCTGTGCATGGCATGTACATAACCCTAACCCTAACCCTAACCCTAACCCTAACCCTAAACCTAACCCTAATCCTGACCCTAAGAGGCCTAACCCTAAACGGAACTCTAAACCTCAGCTGTGCATGGCATGTAGGTAACCCTAACCCTAACCCTAACCGTAACCCTAACCCTAACCCTAATCCTAACCCTAACCCTAACCCTAACCCTAACCCTAACCCTAACCGTAACCCTAAGAGACCTAACCCTAAACGGAACTCAAAACCTCAGCTGTGCATGGCATGTACCTAACCCTAACCCTAACCCTAACCCTAAGAGACCTAACCCTAAACGGAACTCAAAACCTCAGCTGTGCATGGCATGTACCTAACCCTAACCCTAACCCTAACCCTAACCCTAACCCTAACCCTAACCCTAACCCTAACCCTAACCCTAACCCTAACCGTAACCCTAAGAGACCTAACCCTAAACGGAACTCTAAACCTCAGCTGTGCATGGCATATACCTAACCCTAACCCTAACCCTAACCCTAACCCTAACCCTAACCCTAATCCTGACCCTAAGAGGCCTAACCCTAAACGGAACTCTAAACCTCAGCTGTGCATGGCATGTACCTAACCCTAACCCTAACCCTAACCCTAACCCTAACCCTAACCCTAACCCTAACCCTAACCCTAACCCTAACCGTAACCCTAAGAGACCTAACCCTAAACGGAACTCTAAACCTCAGCTGTGCATGGCATGTACCTAACCCTAACCCTGACCGTAACCCTAACCCTAACCCTAACCCTAATCCTGACCCTAAGAGGCCTAACCCTAAACGGAACTCTAAACCTCAGCTGTGCATGGCATGTGCATAAACCTAACCCTAACCCTAACCCTAACCCTAACCGTAACCCTAAGAGACCTAACACTAAACGGAACTCTAAACCTCAGCTGTGCATGGCATGTACCTAACCCTAACCCTAACCGTAACCCTAACCGTAACCCTAAGAGACCTAACCCTAAACGGAACTCTAAAACTCAGCTGTGCATGGCATGTACCTAACCCTAACCCTAACCCTAACCCTAACCCTAACCCTAACACTAACTCTAACCCTAACCCTAACCCTAACCCTAATCCTGACCCTAAGAGGCCTAACCCTAAACGGAACTCTAAACCTCAGCTGTGCATGGCATTAGCATAACCCTAACCCTAACCCTAACCCTAACCCTTAACCTAACCCTAACCCTAACCCTAACCCTAACCCTAACCCTACACCTAACCCTAACCGTAACCCTAAGAGACCTAACCCTAAACGGAACTCAAAACCTCAGCTGTGCATGGCATGTACATAACCCTAACCCTAACCCTAACCCTAACCCTAACCCTAACCCTAAGAGACCTAACCCTAAACGGAACTCAAAACCTCAGCTGTGCATGGCATGTACCTAACCCTAACCCTAACCCTAACCCTAACCCTAACCCTAACCCTAACCCTAACCCTAAGAGGCCTAACCCTAAACGGAGCTCTAAACCTCAGCTGTGCATGGCATGTAGGTAACCCTAACCCTAACCCTAACCGTAACCCTAACCCTAACCCTAACCCTAACCCTAACCCTAACCCTAACCCTAACCCTAACCCTAACCCTAATCCTGACCCTAAGAGGCCTATCCCTAAACGGAACTCTAAACCTCAGCTGTGCATGGCATGTACATAACCCTAACCCTAACCCTAACCCTAACCCTAACCCTAAACCTAACCCTAATCCTGACCCTAAGAGGCCTAACCCTAAACGGAACTCTAAACCTCAGCTGTGCATGGCATGTAGGTAACCCTAACCCTAACCGTAACCGTAACCGTAACCCTAACCCTAACCCTAACCCTAACCCTAACCCTAACCCTAACCCTAACCCTAACCCTAATCCTGACCCTAAGAGGCCTATCCCTAAACGGAACTCTAAACCTCAGCTGTGCATGGCATGTACATAACCCTAACCCTAACCGTAACCCTAACCCTAAACTTAACCCTAATCCTGACCCTAAGAGGCCTAACCCTAAACGGAACTCTAAACCTCAGCTGTGCAAGGCATGTACCTAACCCTAACCCTAACCCTAACCCTAACCCTAACCGTAACCCTAACCCCAACCCTAACCCTAACCCTAACCCTAACCCTTATCCTGAAACTAAGAGGCCTAATCCTAAACGGAACTCTAAACCTCAGCTGTGCATGGCATTAGCATAACCCTAACCCTAACCCTAACCCTAACCCTAACCATAACCCTAACCCTAACCCTAACCCTAACCGTAACCTTAAGAGACCTAACCCTAAACGGAACTCAAAACCTCAGCTGTTCATGGCATGTACCTAACCCTAACCGTAACCCTAACCCTAACCCTAACCCTAACCCTAAGAGACCTAACCCTAAACGGAACTCAAAACCTCAGCTGTGCATGGCATGTACCTAACCCTAACCCTAACCCTAACCCTAACCCTAACCCTAACCCTAACCCTAACCCTAACCCTAAGAGACCTAACCCTAAACGGAACTCTAAACCTCAGATGTGCATGGCATATACCTAACCCTAACCCTAACCCTAACCCTAACCCTAACCCTAATCCTGACCCTAAGAGGCCTAACCCTAAACGGAACTCTAAACCTCAGCTGTGCATGGCATGTGCATAAACCTAACCCTAACCCTAACCCTAACCCTAACTGTAACCCTAAGAGACCTAACACTAAACGGAACTCTAAACCTCAGCTGTGCATGGCATGTACCTAACCCTAACCCTTACCCTAACCCTAACCCTAACCCTAAAAGACCTAACCCTAAACGGAACTCTAAACCTCAGCTGTGCATGGCATGTACCTAACCCTAACCCTAACCCTAACCCTAACCCTAACCCTAACCCTAACCCTAAGAGACCTAACCCTAAACGGAACTCAAAACCTCAGCTGTGCATGGCATGTACCTAACCCTAACCCTAACCCTAACCCTAACCCTAACCCTAACCCTAACCCTAACCCTAACCCTAAGAGATCTAACCCTAAACGGAACTCTAAACCTAAGCTGTGCATGGCATATACCTAACCCTAACCCTAACCCTAACCCTAACCCAAACCCTAACCCTAACCCTAATCCTGACCCTAAGAGGCCTAACCCTAAACGGAACTCTAAACCTCAGCTGTGCATGGCATGTGCATAACCCTAACCCTAACCCTAACCGTAACCCTAACCGTAACCCTAAGAGACCTAACCCTAAACGGAACTCTAAACCTCAGCTGTGCATGGCATGTACCTAACCCTAACCCTAACCCTAACCCTAACCCTAACCCTAACCCTAACCCTAACCCTAACCCTAACACTAACTCTAACCCTAACCCTAACCCTAACCCTAATCCTGACCCTAAGAGGCCTATCCCTAAATGGAATTCTAAACCTCAGCTGTGCATTGCATGTGCATAACCCTAACCCTAACCCTAACCCTAACCCTAACCCTAACCCTAACCCTAACCCTAATCCTGACCCTTAGAGGCCTATCCCTAAACGGAACTCTAAACCTCAGCTGTGCATGGCATGTACATAACCCTAACCCTTACCCTAACCCTAACTGTAACCCTAAGAGACCTAACACTAAACGGAACTCTAAACCTCAGCTGTGCATGGCATGTACCTAACCCTAACCCTTACCCTAACCCTAACCCTAACCCTAAAAGACCTAACCCTAAACGGAACTCTAAACCTCAGCTGTGCATGGCATGTACCTAACCCTAACCCTAACCCTAACCCTAACCCTAACCCTAACCCTAACCCTAAGAGACCTAACCCTAAACGGAACTCAAAACCTCAGCTGTGCATGGCATGTACCTAACCCTAACCCTAACCCTAACCCTAACCCTAACCCTAACCCTAACCCTAACCCTAACCCTAAGAGATCTAACCCTAAACGGAACTCTAAACCTAAGCTGTGCATGGCATATACCTAACCCTAACCCTAACCCTAACCCTAACCCAAACCCTAACCCTAACCCTAATCCTGACCCTAAGAGGCCTAACCCTAAACGGAACTCTAAACCTCAGCTGTGCATGGCATGTGCATAACCCTAACCCTAACCCTAACCGTAACCCTAACCGTAACCCTAAGAGACCTAACCCTAAACGGAACTCTAAACCTCAGCTGTGCATGGCATGTACCTAACCCTAACCCTAACCCTAACCCTAACCCTAACCCTAACCCTAACCCTAACCCTAACCCTAACACTAACTCTAACCCTAACCCTAACCCTAACCCTAATCCTGACCCTAAGAGGCCTAACCCTAAACGGAACTCTAAACCTCAGCTGTGCATGGCATTAGCATAACCCTAACCCTAACCCTAACCCTAACCCTTAACCTAACCCTAACCCTAACCCTAACCCTAACCCTACACCTAACCCTAATCCTGACCCTAAGAGGCCTATCCCTAAACGGAACTCTAAACCTCAGCTGTGCATGGCATGTACATAACCCTAACCCTAACCCTAACCCTATACCCTAACCCTAACCCTAAGAGACCTAAC
>NW_026599591.1:1691875-1706875 GCF_023634155.1 Falco peregrinus | reverse complement strand
GCCTATCCCTAAACGGAACTCTAAACCTCAGCTGTGCATGGCATGTACCTAACCCTAACCCTAACCCTAACCCTAACCCTAACCCTAACCCTAAAAGACCTAACCCTAACCCTAACCCTAATCCTGACCCTAAGAGGCATAACCCTAAACAGAACTCTAAACCTCAGCTGTGCATGGCATGTACATAACCCTAACCCTAACCCTAACCCTAACCCTAACCCTAACCCTAACCCTAACCCTAACCCTAACCCTAACCCTAACCCTAATCCTGACTCTAAGAGGCCTAACCCTAAACGGAACTCTAAACCTCAGCTGTGCATGGCATTAGCATAACCCTAACCCTAACCCTAACCCTAACCCTAACCCTAACCGTAACCCTAAGAGACCTAACCGTAAACGGAACTCAAAACCTCAGCTGTGCATGGCATGTACCTAACCCTAACCCTAACCCTAACCCTAACCCTAACCCTAACCCTAACCCTAAGAGACCTAACCCTAAACGGAACTCAAAACCTCAGCTGTGCATGGCATGTACCTAACCCTAACCCTAACCCTAACCCTAACCCTAACCCTAACCCTAACCCTAACCCTAACCCTAACCGTAACCCTAAGAGACCTAACGCTAAACGGAACTCTAAACCTCAGCTGTGCATGGCATGTACCTAACCCTAACCCTAACCGTAACCCTAACCCTAACCCTAACCCTAACCCTAATCCTGACCCTAAGAGGCCTAACCCTAAACGGAACTCTAAACCTCAGCTGTGCATGGCATGTGCATAAACCTAACCCTAACCCTAACCGTAACCCTAACCGTAACCCTAAGAGACCTAACACTAAACGGAACTCTAAACCTTCAGCTGTGCATGGCATGTACCTAACCCTAACCCTTACCCTAACCCTAACCCTAACCCTAACCCTAAAAGACCTAACCCTAAACGGAACTCTAAACCTCAGCTGTGCATGGCATGTACCTAACCCTAACCCTAACCCTAACCCTAACCCTAACCCTAACCCTAACCCTAAGAGGCCTAACCCTAAACGGAGCTCTAAACCTCAGCTGTGCATGGCATGTAGGTAACCCTAACCCTAACCCTAACGGTAACCCTAACCCTAACCGTAACACTAACCCTAACCCTAACCCTAACCCTAACCCTATACCTAACCCTAACCCTAACCGTAACCCTAACCCTAACCCTAACCCTAACCCTAACCCTAATCCTGACCCTAAGAGGCCTATCCCTAAACGGAACTCTAAACCTCAGCTGTGCATGGCATGTACATAACCCTAACCCTAACCCTAACCCTAACCCTAACCCTAAACCTAACCCTAATCCTGACCCTAAGAGGCCTAACCCTACACGGAACTCTAAACCTCAGCTGTGCATGGCATGTAGGTAACCCTAACCCTAACCCTAACCCTAACCCTAACCCTAACCCTAATCCTGACCCTAAGAGGCCTAACCCTAAGCGGAACTCTAAACCTCAGCTGTGCATGGCATAAACCTAACCCTAACCCTAACCCTAACCCTAACCTTAACCCTAACACTAAGAGACCTAACCCTAAACGGAACTCAAAACCTCTGCTGTGCATGGCATGTACCTAACCCTAACCCTAACCCTAACCCTAACCCTAACCCTAACCCTAACCCTAACCCTAACCCTAACCCTAACCCTAAGAGAAATAACCCTAAACGGAACTCTAAACCTCAGCTGTGTATGGCATGTAGGTAAACCTAACCCTAACCCTAACCCTAACCCTAACCCTAACCCTAACCCTAACCCTAACCCTAACCGTAACCCTAAGAGACCTAACCCTGAACGGAACTCAAAACCTCAGCTGTGCATGGCATGTACCTAACCCTAACCCTAACCCTAACCCTAGCCCTAACCCTAACCCTAAGAGACCTAACCCTAAAGGGAACTCAAAACCTCAGCTGTGCATGGCATGTACCTAACCCTAACCCTAACCCTAACCCTAACCCTAACCCTAACCGTAACCCTAAGAGACCTAACCCTAAACGGAACTCTAAACCTCAGATGTGCATGGCATATATCTAACC
Organism: Falco peregrinus; assembly: GCF_023634155.1. NCBI lineage: Eukaryota > Metazoa > Chordata > Aves > Falconiformes > Falconidae > Falco > Falco peregrinus. The sequence continues at coordinate 1,704,814 of NW_026599591.1, read as the reverse complement.
CTAACCCTAACCCTAACCCTAACCCTAATCCTGACCCTAAGAGGCCAAACCCTAAACGGAACTCTAAACCTCAGCTGTGCATGGCATGTGCATAACCCTAACCCTAACCCTAACCGTAACCCTAACCGTAACCCTAAGAGACCTAACCCTAAACGGAACTCTAAACCTCAGCTGTGCATGGCATGTACGTAACCCTAACCCTAACCCTAACCCTAACCCTAACCCTAACCCTAAGAGGCCTATCCCTAAACGGAACTCTAAACCTCAGCTGTGCATGGCATGTGCATAAACCTAACCCTAACGCTAACCCTAACCCTAACCCTAACCCTAAGAGGCCTATCCCTAAACGGAACTCTAAACCTCAGCTGTGCATGGCATGTGCATAAACCTAACCCTAACCCTAACCGTAACCCTAACCGTAACCCTAAGAGACCTAACACTAAACGGAACTCTAAACCTCAGCTGTGCATGGCATGTACCTAACCCTAACCCTAACCCTAACCGTAACCCTAACCCTAACCCGAACCCTAACCCTAATCCTGACCCTAAGAGGCCTATCCCTAAACGGAACTCTAAACCTCAGCTGTGCATGGCATGTACATAACCCTAACCCTAACCCTAACCCTAACCCTAACCCTAAACCTAACCCTAATCCTGACCCTAAGAGGCCTAACCCTAAACGCAACTCTAAACCTCAGCTGTGCATGGCATGTAAGTAACCCTAACCCTAACCCTAACCCTAACCGTAACCCTAACCCTAACCCTAACCCTAATCCTGACCCTAAGAGGCCTATCCCTAAACGGAACTCTAAACCTCAGCTGTGCATGGCATGTACCTAACCCTAACCCTAACCCTAACCCTAACCCTAACCCTAACCCTAAAAGACCTAACCCTAACCCTAACCCTAATCCTGACCCTAAGAGGCCTAACCCTAAACAGAACTCTAAACCTCAGCTGTGCATGGCATGTACATAACCCTAACCCTAACCCTAACCCTAACCCTAACCCTAACCCTAACCCTAACCCTAACCCTAACCCTAACCCTAATCCTGACCCTAAGAGGCCTAACCCTAAACGGAACTCTAAACCTCAGCTGTGCATGGCATTAGCATAACCCTAACCCTAACCCTAACCCTAACCCTAACCCTAACCGTAACCCTAAGAGACCTAACCGTAAACGGAACTCAAAACCTCAGCTGTGCATGGCATGTACCTAACCCTAACCCTAACCCTAACCCTAACCCTAACCCTAACCCTAACCCTAACCCTAAGAGACCTAACCCTAAACGGAACTCAAAACCTCAGCTGTGCATGGCATGTACCTAACCCTAACCCTAACCCTAACCCTAACCCTAACCCTAACCCTAACCCTAACCCTAACCCTAACCGTAACCCTAAGAGACCTAACCCTAAACGGAACTCTAAACCTCAGATGTGCATGGCATATATCTAACCCTAACCCTAACCCTAACCCTAACCCTAATCCTGACCCTAAGAGGCCAAACCCTAAACGGAACTCTAAACCTCAGCTGTGCATGGCATGTGCATAACCCTAACCCTAACCCTAACCGTAACCCTAACCGTAACCCTAAGAGACCTAACCCTAAACGGAACTCTAAACCTCAGCTGTGCATGGCATGTACGTAACCCTAACCCTAACCCTAACCCTAACCCTAACCCTAACCCTAAGAGGCCTATCCCTAAACGGAACTCTAAACCTCAGCTGTGCATGGCATGTGCATAAACCTAACCCTAACGCTAACCCTAACCCTAACCCTAACCCTAAGAGGCCTATCCCTAAACGGAACTCTAAACCTCAGCTGTGCATGGCATGTGCATAAACCTAACCCTAACCCTAACCGTAACCCTAACCGTAACCCTAAGAGACCTAACACTAAACGGAACTCTAAACCTCAGCTGTGCATGGCATGTACCTAACCCTAACCCTAACCCTAACCGTAACCCTAACCCTAACCCGAACCCTAACCCTAATCCTGACCCTAAGAGGCCTATCCCTAAACGGAACTCTAAACCTCAGCTGTGCATGGCATGTACATAACCCTAACCCTAACCCTAACCCTAACCCTAACCCTAAACCTAACCCTAATCCTGACCCTAAGAGGCCTAACCCTAAACGCAACTCTAAACCTCAGCTGTGCATGGCATGTAAGTAACCCTAACCCTAACCCTAACCCTAACCGTAACCCTAACCCTAACCCTAACCCTAACCCTAATCCTGACCCTAAGAGGCCTATCCCTAAACGGAACTCTAAACCTCAGCTGTGCATGGCATGTACCTAACCCTAACCCTAACCCTAACCCTAACCCTAACCCTAACCCTAAAAGACCTAACCCTAACCCTAACCCTAATCCTGACCCTAAGAGGCCTAACCCTAAACAGAACTCTAAACCTCAGCTGTGCATGGCATGTACATAACCCTAACCCTAACCCTAACCCTAACCCTAACCCTAACCCTAACCCTAACCCTAACCCTAACCCTAACCCTAATCCTGACCCTAAGAGGCCTAACCCTAAACGGAACTCTAAACCTCAGCTGTGCATGGCATTAGCATAACCCTAACCCTAACCCTAACCCTAACCCTAACCCTAACCGTAACCCTAAGAGACCTAACCGTAAACGGAACTCAAAACCTCAGCTGTGCATGGCATGTACCTAACCCTAACCCTAACCCTAACCCTAACCCTAACCCTAACCCTAACCCTAACCCTAAGAGACCTAACCCTAAACGGAACTCAAAACCTCAGCTGTGCATGGCATGTACCTAACCCTAACCCTAACCCTAACCCTAACCCTAACCCTAACCCTAACCCTAACCCTAACCCTAACCGTAACCCTAAGAGACCTAACCCTAAACGGAACTCTAAACCTCAGATGTGCATGGCATATATCTAACCCTAACCCTAACCCTAACCCTAACCCTAATCCTGACCCTAAGAGGCCAAACCCTAAACGGAACTCTAAACCTCAGCTGTGCATGGCATGTGCATAACCCTAACCCTAACCCTAACCGTAACCCTAACCGTAACCCTAAGAGACCTAACCCTAAACGGAACTCTAAACCTCAGCTGTGCATGGCATGTACGTAACCCTAACCCTAACCCTAACCCTAACCCTAACCCTAACCCTAAGAGGCCTATCCCTAAACGGAACTCTAAACCTCAGCTGTGCATGGCATGTGCATAAACCTAACCCTAACGCTAACCCTAACCCTAACCCTAACCCTAAGAGGCCTATCCCTAAACGGAACTCTAAACCTCAGCTGTGCATGGCATGTGCATAAACCTAACCCTAACCCTAACCGTAACCCTAACCGTAACCCTAAGAGACCTAACACTAAACGGAACTCTAAACCTCAGCTGTGCATGGCATGTACCTAACCCTAACCCTAACCCTAACCGTAACCCTAACCCTAACCCTAACCCTAACCCTAATCCTGACCCTAAGAGGCCTATCCCTAAACGGAACTCTAAACCTCAGCTGTGCATGGCATGTACATAACCCTAACCCTAACCCTAACCCTAACCCTAACCCTAAACCTAACCCTAATCCTGACCCTAAGAGGCCTAACCCTAAACGCAACTCTAAACCTCAGCTGTGCATGGCATGTAAGTAACCCTAACCCTAACCCTAACCCTAACCGTAACCCTAACCCTAACCCTAACCCTAACCCTAATCCTGACCCTAAGAGGCCTATCCCTAAACGGAACTCTAAACCTCAGCTGTGCATGGCATGTACCTAACCCTAACCCTAACCCTAACCCTAACCCTAACCCTAACCCTAAAAGACCTAACCCTAACCCTAACCCTAATCCTGACCCTAAGAGGCCTAACCCTAAACAGAACTCTAAACCTCAGCTGTGCATGGCATGTACATAACCCTAACCCTAACCCTAACCCTAACCCTAACCCTAACCCTAACCCTAACCCTAACCCTAACCCTAACCCTAATCCTGACCCTAAGAGGCCTAACCCTAAACGGAACTCTAAACCTCAGCTGTGCATGGCATTAGCATAACCCTAACCCTAACCCTAACCCTAACCCTAACCCTAACCGTAACCCTAAGAGACCTAACCGTAAACGGAACTCAAAACCTCAGCTGTGCATGGCATGTACCTAACCCTAACCCTAACCCTAACCCTAACCCTAACCCTAACCCTAACCCTAACCCTAAGAGACCTAACCCTAAACGGAACTCAAAACCTCAGCTGTGCATGGCATGTACCTAACCCTAACCCTAACCCTAACCCTAACCCTAACCCTAACCCTAACCCTAACCCTAACCCTAACCGTAACCCTAAGAGACCTAACGCTAAACGGAACTCTAAACCTCAGCTGTGCATGGCATGTACCTAACCCTAACCCTAACCGTAACCCTAACCCTAACCCTAACCCTAACCCTAATCCTGACCCTAAGAGGCCTAACCCTACACGGAACTCTAAACCTCAGCTGTGCATGGCATGTGCATAAACCTAACCCTAACCCTAACCGTAACCCTAACCGTAACCCTAAGAGACCTAACACTAAACGGAACTCTAAACCTTCAGCTGTGCATGGCATGTACCTAACCCTAACCCTTACCCTAACCCTAACCCTAACCCTAACCCTAAAAGACCTAACCCTAAACGGAACTCTAAACCTCAGCTGTGCATGGCATGTACCTAACCCTAACCCTAACCCTAACCCTAACCCTAACCCTAACCCTAACCCTAAGAGGCCTAACCCTAAACGGAGCTCTAAACCTCAGCTGTGCATGGCATGTAGGTAACCCTAACCCTAACCCTAACGGTAACCCTAACCCTAACCGTAACACTAACCCTAACCCTAACCCTAACCCTAACCCTAACCCTAACCGTAACCCTAACCCTAACCCTAACCCTAACCCTAACCCTAATCCTGACCCTAAGAGGCCTATCCCTAAACGGAACTCTAAACCTCAGCTGTGCATGGCATGTACATAACCCTAACCCTAACCCTAACCCTAACCCTAACCCTAAACCTAACCCTAATCCTGACCCTAAGAGGCCTAACCCTAAACGGAACTCTAAACCTCAGCTGTGCATGGCATGTAGGTAACCCTAACCCTAACCCTAACCCTAACCCTAACCCTAACCCTAATCCTGACCCTAAGAGGCCTAACCCTAAGCGGAACTCTAAACCTCAGCTGTGCATGGCATAAACCTAACCCTAACCCTAACCCTAACCCTAACCTTAACCCTAACCCTAAGAGACCTAACCCTAAACGGAACTCAAAACCTCTGCTGTGCATGGCATGTACCTAACCCTAACCCTAACCCTAACCCTAACCCTAACCCTAACCCTAACCCTAACCCTAACCCTAACCCTAACCCTAAGAGAAATAACCCTAAACGGAACTCTAAACCTCAGCTGTGTATGGCATGTAGGTAAACCTAACCCTAACCCTAACCCTAACCCTAACCCTAACCCTAACCCTAACCCTAACCCTAACCGTAACCCTAAGAGACCTAACCCTGAACGGAACTCAAAACCTCAGCTGTGCATGGCATGTACCTAACCCTAACCCTAACCCTAACCCTAGCCCTAACCCTAACCCTAAGAGACCTAACCCTAAACGGAACTCAAAACCTCAGCTGTGCATGGCATGTACCTAACCCTAACCCTAACCCTAACCCTAACCCTAACACTAACCGTAACCCTAAGAGACCTAACCCTAAACGGAACTCTAAACCTCAGATGTGCATGGCATATATCTAACCCTAACCCTAACCCTAACCCTAACCCTAATCCTGACCCTAAGAGGCCAAACCCTAAACGGAACTCTAAACCTCAGCTGTGCATGGCATGTGCATAACCCTAACCCTAACCCTAACCGTAACCCTAACCGTAACCCTAAGAGACCTAACCCTCAACGGAACTCTAAACCTCAGCTGTGCATGGCATGTACGTAACCCTAACCCTAACCCTAACCCTAACCCTAACCCTAACCCTAAGAGGCCTATCCCTAAACGGAACTCTAAACCTCAGCTGTGCATGGCATGTGCATAAACCTAACCCTAACCCTAACCGTAACCCTAACCGTAACCCTAAGAGACCTAACACTAAACGGAACTCTAAACCTCAGCTGTGCATGGCATGTACCTAACCCTAACCCTAACCCTAACCCTAACCCTAACCCTAACCCTAAGAGGCCTAACCCTAAACGGAGCTCTAAACCTCAGCTGTGCATGGCATGTAGGTAAACCTAACCCTAACCCTAACCCTAACCCTAACCCTAACCCTAACCCTAATCCTGACCCTAAGAGACCTAACCCTAAACGGAACTCTAAACCTCAGCTGTGCATGGCATAAACCTAACGCTAACCCTAACCCTAACCCTAACCCTAACCTTAACCCTAACACTAAGAGACCTAACTCTAAACGGAACTTAAAACCTCTGCTGTGCATGGCATGTACCTAACCCTAACCCTAACCCTAACCCTAACCCTAACCCTAACCCTAACCCTAACCCTAACCCTAACCCTAATCCTGACCCTAAGAGGCCTATCCCTAAACGGAACTCTAAACCTCAGCTGTGCATGGCATGTACATAACCCTAACCCTAACCCTAACCCTAACCCTAACGCTAAACCTAACTCTAATCCTGACCCTAAGAGGCCTAACCCTAAACGGAACTCTAAACCTCAGCTGTGCATGGCATGTAGGTAACCCTAACCCTAACCCTAACCCTAACCCTAACCCTAACCCTAACCCTAACCGTAACCCTAAGAGACCTAACCCTAAACGGAACTCAAAACCTCAGCTGTGCATGGCATGTACCTAACCCTAACCCTAACCCTAACCCTAACCTTAACCCTAACACTAAGAGACCTAACCCTAAACGGAACTCAAAACCTCTGCTGTTCATGGCATGTACCTAACCCTAACCCTAACCCTAACCCTAACCCTAACCCTAACCCTAACCCTAACCCTAACCCTAAGAGAAATAACCCTAAACGGAACTCTAAACCTCAGCTGTGCATGGCATGTACCTAACCCTAACCCTAACCCTAACCCTAACCCTAACACTAACCCTAACCCTAACCCTAACCCTAACCCTAATCCTGACCCTAAGAGGCCTAACCCTAAACGGAACTCTAAACCTCAGCTGTGCATGGCATTAGCATAACCCTAACCCTAAACCCTAACCCTAACCCTAAACCTAACCCTAACCCTAACCCTAACCCTAACCCTAACCCTAACCCTAACCCTACACCTAACCCTAACCGTAACCCTAAGAGACCTAACCCTAAACGGAACTCAAAACCTCAGCTGTGCATGGCATGTACATAACCCTAACCCTAACCCTAACCCTAACCCTAACCCTAACCCTAACCCTAACCCTAAGAGACCTAACCCTAAACGGAACTCAAAACCTCAGCTGTGCATGGCATGTACCTAACCCTAACCCTAACCCTAACCCTAACCCTAACCCTAACCCTAACCGTAACCCTAAGAGACCTAACCCTAAACGGAACTCTAAACCTCAGATGTGCATGGCATATATCTAACCCTAACCCTAACCCTAACCCTAACCCTAATCCTGACCCTAAGAGGCCAAACCCTAAACGGAACTCTAAACCTCAGCTGTGCATGGCATGTGCATAACCCTAACCCTAACCCTAACCGTAACCCTAACCGTAACCCTAAGAGACCTAACCCTAAACGGAACTCTAAACCTCAGCTGTGCATGGCATGTACGTAACCCTAACCCTAACCCTAACCCTAACCCTAACCCTAACCCTAAGAGGCCTATCCCTAAACGGAACTCTAAACCTCAGCTGTGCATGGCATGTGCATAAACCTAACCCTAACCCTAACCGTAACCCTAACCGTAACCCTAAGAGACCTAACACTAAACGGAACTCTAAACCTCAGCTGTGCATGGCATGTACCTAACCCTAACCCTAACCCTAACCCTAACCCTAACCCTAACCCTAAGAGGCCTAACCCTAAACGGAGCTCTAAACCTCAGCTGTGCATGGCATGTACCTAACCCTAACCCTAACCCTAACCCTAACCCTAACCCTAACCCTAAGAGGCCTAACCCTAAACGGAACTCTAAACCTCAGCTGTGCATGGCATAAACCTAACGCTAACCCTAACCCTAACCCTAACCCTAACCTTAACCCTAACACTAAGAGACCTAACTCTAAACGGAACTCAAAACCTCTGCTGTGCATGGCATGTACCTAACCCTAACCCTAACCCTAACCCTAACCCTAACCCTAACCCTAACCCTAACCCTAACCCTAACCCTAACCCTAATTCTGACCCTAAGAGGCCTATCCCTAAACGGAACTCTAAACCTCAGCTGTGCATGGCATGTACATAACCCTAACCCTAACCCTAACCCTAACGCTAACGCTAAACCTAACCCTAATCCTGACCCTAAGAGGCCTAACCCTAAACGGAACTCTAAACCTCAGCTGTGCATGGCATGTAGGTAACCCTAACCCTAACCCTAACCCTAACCCTAACCCTAACCCTAACCCTAACCGTAACCCTAAGAGACCTAACCCTAAACGGAACTCAAAACCTCAGCTGTGCATGGCATGTACCTAACCCTAACCCTAACCCTAACCCTAACCCTAACCCTAACCCTAAGAGACCTAACCCTAAACGGAACTCTAAACCTCAGCTGTGCATGGCATGTACCTAACCCTAACCCTAACCCTAACCCTAACCCTAACCCTAACCCTAACCCTAACCCTAACCCTAAGAGACCTAACCCTAAACGGAACTCTAAACCTCAGATGTGCATGGCATATACCTAACCCTAACCCTAACCCTAACCCTAACCCTAACCCTAACCCTAATCCTGACCCTAAGAGGCCTAACCCTAAACGGAACTCTAAACCTCAGCTGTGCATGGCATGTACCTAACCCTAACCCTAACCCTAACCCTAACCCTAACCCTAACCCTAACCCTAACACTAACCCTAACCCTAACCCTAACCCTAAACCTAATCCTGACCCTAAGAGGCCTAACCCTAAACGGAACTCTAAACCTCAGCTGTGCATGGCGTTAGCATAACCCTAACCCTAAACCATAACCCTAACCCTAACCCTAACCCTAACCCTAACCCTAACCCTAACCGTAACCCTAAGAGACCTAACCCTAAACGGAACTCTAAACCTCAGCTGTGCATGGCATGTACCTAACCCTAACCCTAACCCTAACCCTAACCCTAACCCTAAAAGACCTAACCCTAAACGGAACTCTAAACCTCAGCTGTGCATGGCATGTACCTAACCCTAACCCTAACCCTAACCCTAACCCTAACCCTAAGAGGCCTAACCCTAAACGGAGCTCTAATCCTCAGCTGTGCATGGCATGTAGGTAACCCTAACCCTAACGTAACCGTAACCCTAACCCTAACCGTAACCCTAACCCTAACCGTAACCCTAATCCTAACCCTAACCCTAACCCTAACCCTAACCCTAACCCTAATCCTGACCCTAAGAGGCCTAACCCTAAACGGAACTCTAAACCTCAGCTGTGCATGGCATGTACCTAACCCTAACCCTAACCCTAACCCTAACCCTAACCCTAACCCTAAGAGGCCTAACCCTAAACGGAGCTCTAAACCTCAGCTGTGCATGGCATGTAGGTAAACCTAACCCTAACCCTAACGGTAACCCTAACCCTAACCGTAACACTAACCCTAACCCTAACCCTAACCCTAACCCTAACCCTAACCGTAACCCTAACCCTAACCCTAACCCTAACCCTAATCCTGACCCTAAGAGGCCTATCCCTAAACGGAACTCTAAACCTCAGCTGTGCATGGCATGTACATAACCCTAACCCTAACCCTAACCCTAACCCTAACCCTAACCCTAATCCTGACCCTAAGAGGCCTAACCCTAAACGGAACTCTAAACCTCAGCTGTGCATGGCATGTAGGTAACCCTAACCCTAACCCTAACCCTAACCCTAACCCTAACCCTAACCCTAATCCTGACCCTAAGAGACCTAACCCTAAACGGAACTCTAAACCTCAGCTGTGCATGGCATAAACCTAACGCTAACCCTAACCCTAACCCTAACCCTAACCTTAACCCTAACACTAAGAGACCTAACTCTAAACGGAACTCAAAACCTCTGCTGTGCATGGCATGTACCTAACCCTAACCCTAACCCTAACCCTAACCCTAACCCTAACCCTAACCCTAACCCTAACCCTAACCCTAACCCTAACCCTAACCCTAACCCTAACCCTAACCCTAATCCTGACCCTAAGAGGCCTATCCCTAAACGGAACTCTAAACCTCAGCTGTGCATGGCATGTACATAACCCTAACCCTAACCCTAACCCTAACCCTAACGCTAAACCTAACCCTAATCCTGACCCTAAGAGGCCTAACCCTAAACGGAACTCTAAACCTCAGCTGTGCATGGCATGTAGGTAACCCTAACCCTAACCCTAACCCTAACCCTAACCCTAACCCTAACCCTAACCGTAACCCTAAGAGACCTAACCCTAAACGGAACTCAAAACCTCAGCTGTGCATGGCATGTACCTAACCCTAACCCTAACCCTAACCCTAACCCTAACCCTAACCCTAAGAGACCTAACCCTAAACGGAACTCTAAACCTCAGCTGTGCATGGCATGTACCTAACCCTAACCCTAACCCTAACCCTAACCCTAACCCTAACCCTAACCCTAACCCTAACCCTAACCCTAACCCTAAGAGACCTAACCCTAAACGGAACTCTAAACCTCAGATGTGCATGGCATATACCTAACCCTAACCCTAACCCTAACCCTAACCCTAACCCTAACCCTAATCCTGACCCTAAGAGGCCTAACCCTAAACGGAACTCTAAACCTCAGCTGTGCATGGCATGTACCTAACCCTAACCCTAACCCTAACCCTAACCCTAACCCTAACCCTAACCCTAACACTAACCCTAACCCTAACCCTAACCCTAAACCTAATCCTGACCCTAAGAGGCCTAACCCTAAACGGAACTCTAAACCTCAGCTGTGCATGGCGTTAGCATAACCCTAACCCTAAACCATAACCCTAACCCTAACCCTAACCCTAACCCTAACCCTAACCCTAACCGTAACCCTAAGAGACCTAACCCTAAACGGAACTCTAAACCTCAGCTGTGCATGGCATGTACCTAACCCTAACCCTAACCCTAACCCTAACCCTAACCCTAAAAGACCTAACCCTAAACGGAACTCTAAACCTCAGCTGTGCATGGCATGTACCTAACCCTAACCCTAACCCTAACCCTAACCCTAACCCTAAGAGGCCTAACCCTAAACGGAGCTCTAATCCTCAGCTGTGCATGGCATGTAGGTAACCCTAACCCTAACGTAACCGTAACCCTAACCCTAACCGTAACCCTAACCCTAACTCTTACCCTAAAAGACCTAACCCTAAACGGAACTCTAAACCTCAGCTGTGCATGGCATGTACCTAACCCTAACCCTAACCCTAACCCTAACCCTAACCCTAACCCTAACCCTAACCCTAACCCTAACCCTAACCCTAACCCTAACCCTAAGAGGCCTAACCCTAAACGGAGCTCTAAACCTCAGCTGTGGATGGCATGTAGGTAACCCTAACCCTAACCCTAACCGTAACCCTAACCCTAACCCTAACCCTAACCCTAACCCTAACCGTAACCCTAAGAGACCTAACCCTAAACGGAACTCAAAACCTCAGCTGTGCATGGCATGTACCTAACCCTAACCCTAACCCTAACCCTAAGAGACCTAACCCTAAACGGAACTCAAAACCTCAGCTGTGCATGGCATGTACCTAACCCTAACCCTAACCCTAACCCTAACCCTAACCCTAACCCTAACCCTAACCCTAACCCTAACCCTAACCCTAACCCTAAGAGACCTAACCCTAAACGGAACTCTAAACCTCAGATGTGCATGGCATATACCTAACCCTAACCCTAACCCTAACCCTAACCCTAACCCTAACCCTAATCCTGACCCTAAGAGGCCTAACCCTAAACGGAACTCTAAACCTCAGCTGTGCATGGCATGTACCTAACCCTAACCCTAACCCTAACCCTAACCCTAACCCTAACCCTAACCCTAACCCTAACCGTAACCCTAAGAGACCTAACCCTAAACGGAACTCTAAACCTCAGCTGTGCATGGCATGTACCTAACCCTAACCCTGACCGTAACCCTAACCCTAACCCTAACCCTAATCCTGACCCTAAGAGGCCTAACCCTAAACGGAACTCTAAACCTCAGCTGTGCATGGCATGTGCATAAACCTAACCCTAACCCTAACCCTAACCCTAACCGTAACCCTAAGAGACCTAACACTAAACGGAACTCTAAACCTCAGCTGTGCATGGCATGTACCTAACCCTAACCCTAACCGTAACCCTAACCGTAACCCTAAGAGACCTAACCCTAAACGGAACTCTAAACCTCAGCTGTGCATGGCATGTACCTAACCCTAACCCTAACCCTAACCCTAACCCTAACCCTAACCCTAACCCTAACCCTAACCCTAACCCTAACCCTAACACTAACTCTAACCCTAACCCTAACCCTAACCCTAATCCTGACCCTAAGAGGCCTAACCCTAAACGGAACTCTAAACCTCAGCTGTGCATGGCATTAGCATAACCCTAACCCTAACCCTAACCCTAACCCTTAACCTAACCCTAACCCTAACCCTAACCCTAACCCTACACCTAACCCTAACCGTAACCCTAAGAGACCTAACCCTAAACGGAACTCAAAACCTCAGCTGTGCATGGCATGTACCTAACCCTAACCCTAACCCTAACCCTAACCCTAACCCTAACCCTAACCCTAACCCTAACCCTAAGAGGCCTAACCCTAAACGGAGCTCTAAACCTCAGCTGTGCATGGCATGTAGGTAACCCTAACCCTAAC
>NW_026599591.1:1681875-1686875 GCF_023634155.1 Falco peregrinus | reverse complement strand
CGTAACCCTAAACGTAACCCTAAGAGACCTAACACTAAACGGAACTCTAAACCTTCAGCTGTGCATGGCATGTACCTAACCCTAACCCTTACCCTAACCCTAACCCTAACCCTAACCCTAAAAGACCTAACCCTAAACGGAACTCTAAACCTCAGCTGTGCATGGCATGTACCTAACCCTAACCCTAACCCTAACCCTAACCCTAACCCTAACCCTAACCCTAAGAGGCCTAACCCTAAACGGAGCTCTAAACCTCAGCTGTGCATGGCATGTAGGTAACCCTAACCCTAACCCTAACGGTAACCCTAACCCTAACCGTAACACTAACCCTAACCCTAACCCTAACCCTAACCCTAACCGTAACCCTAACCCTAACCCTAACCCTAACCCTAATCCTGACCCTAAGAGGCCTATCCCTAAACGGAACTCTAAACCTCAGCTGTGCATGGCATGTACATAACCCTAACCCTAACCCTAACCCTAACCCTAACCCTAAACCTAACCCTAATCCTGACCCTAAGAGGCCTAACCCTAAACGGAACTCTAAACCTCAGCTGTGCATGGCATGTAGGTAACCCTAACCCTAACCCTAACCCTAACCCTAACCCTAACCCTAATCCTGACCCTAAGAGGCCTAACCCTAAGCGGAACTCTAAACCTCAGCTGTGCATGGCATAAACCTAACCCTAACCCTAACCCTAACCCTAACCTTAACCCTAACACTAAGAGACCTAACCCTAAACGGAACTCAAAACCTCTGCTGTGCATGGCATGTACCTAACCCTAACCCTAACCCTAACCCTAACCCTAACCCTAACCCTAACCCTAACCCTAAGAGAAATAACCCTAAACGGAACTCTAAACCTCAGCTGTGTATGGCATGTAGGTAAACCTAACCCTAACCCTAACCCTAACCCTAACCCTAACCCTAACCCTAACCCTAACCGTAACCCTAAGAGACCTAACCCTGAACGGAACTCAAAACCTCAGCTGTGCATGGCATGTACCTAACCCTAACCCTAACCCTAACCCTAGCCCTAACCCTAACCCTAAGAGACCTAACCCTAAACGGAACTCAAAACCTCAGCTGTGCATGGCATGTACCTAACCCTAACCCTAACCCTAACCCTAACCCTAACCCTAACCGTAACCCTAAGAGACCTAACCCTAAACGGAACTCTAAACCTCAGATGTGCATGGCATATATCTAACCCTAACCCTAACCCTAACCCTAACCCTAATCCTGACCCTAAGAGGCCAAACCCTAAACGGAACTCTAAACCTCAGCTGTGCATGGCATGTGCATAACCCTAACCCTAACCCTAACCGTAACCCTAGCCGTAACCCTAAGAGACCTAACACTAAACGGAACTCTAAACCTCAGCTGTGCATGGCATGTACCTAACCCTAACCCTAACCCTAACCCTAACCCTAACCCTAACCCTAAGAGGCCTAACCCTAAACGGAGCTCTAAACCTCAGCTGTGCATGGCATGTAGGTAAACCTAACCCTAACCCTAACGGTAACCCTAACCCTAACCGTAACACTAACCCTAACCCTAACCCTAACCCTAACCCTAACCCTAACCGTAACCCTAACCCTAACCCTAACCCTAACCCTAACCCTGACCCTAAGAGGCCTATCCCTAAACAGAACTCTAAACCTCAGCTGTGCATGGCATGTACCTAACCCTAACCCTGACCGTAACCCTAACCCTAACCCTAACCCTAATCCTGACCCTAAGAGGCCTAACCCTAAACGGAACTCTAAACCTCAGCTGTGCATGGCATGTGCATAAACCTAACCCTAACCCTAACCCTAACCCTAACCGTAACCCTAAGAGACCTAACACTAAACGGAACTCTAAACCTCAGCTGTGCATGGCATGTACCTAACCCTAACCCTTACCCTAACCCTAACCCTAACCCTAAAAGACCTAACCCTAAACGGAACTCTAAACCTCAGCTGTGCATGGCATGTACCTAACCCTAACCCTAACCCTAACCCTAACCCTAACCCTAACCCTAACCCTAAGAGACCTAACCCTAAACGGAACTCAAAACCTCAGCTGTGCATGGCATGTACCTAACCCTAACCCTAACCCTAACCCTAACCCTAACCCTAACCCTAACCCTAACCCTAACCCTAAGAGATCTAACCCTAAACGGAACTCTAAACCTCAGCTGTGCGTGGCATATACCTAACCCTAACCCTAACCCTAACCCTAACCCAAACCCTAACCCTAACCCTAATCCTGACCCTAAGAGGCCTAACCCTAAACGGAACTCTAAACCTCAGCTGTGCATGGCATGTGCATAACCCTAACCCTAACCCTAACCGTAACCCTAACCGTAACCCTAAGAGACCTAACCCTAAACGGAACTCTAAACCTCAGCTGTGCATGGCATGTACCTAACCCTAACCCTAACCCTAACCCTAACCCTAACCCTAACCCTAACCCTAACCCTAACCCTAACACTAACTCTAACCCTAACCCTAACCCTAACCCTAATCCTGACCCTAAGAGGCCTAACCCTAAACGGAACTCTAAACCTCAGCTGTGCATGGCATTAGCATAACCCTAACCCTAACCCTAACCCTAACCCTTAACCTAACCCTAACCCTAACCCTAACCCTAACCCTACACCTAACCCTAACCGTAACCCTAAGAGACTTAACCCTAAACGGAACTCAAAACCTCAGCTGTGCATGGCATGTACATAACCCTAACCCTAACCCTAACCCTAACCCTAACCCTAACCCTAAGAGACCTAACCCTAAACGGAACTCTAAACCTCAGCTGTGCATGGCATGTACCTAACCCTAACCCTAACCCTAACCCTAACCCTAACCCTAACCCTAACCCTAACCCTAAGAGGCCTAACCCTAAACGGAGCTCTAAACCTCAGCTGTGCATGGCATGTAGGTAACCCTAACCCTAACCCTAACCGTAACCCTAACCCTAACCCTAACCCTAACCCTAACCCTAACCCTAACCCTAACCCTAACCCTAACCCTAATCCTGACCCTAAGAGGCCTATCCCTAAACGGAACTCTAAACCTCAGCTGTGCATGGCATGTACATAACCCTAACCCTAACCCTAACCCTAACCCTAACCCTAAACCTAACCCTAATCCTGACCCTAAGAGGCCTAACCCTAAACGGAACTCTAAACCTCAGCTGTGCATGGCATGTAGGTAACCCTAACCCTAACCCTAACCGTAACCCTAACCCTAACCCTAACCCTAACCCTAACCCTAACCCTAACCCTAACCCTAATCCTGACCCTAAGAGGCCTATCCCTAAACGGAACTCTAAACCTCAGCTGTGCATGGCATGTACATAACCCTAACCCTAACCCTAACCCTAACCCTAACCCTAAACCTAACCCTAATCCTGACCCTAAGAGGCCTAACCCTAAACGGAACTCTAAACCTCAGCTGTGCAAGGCATGTACCTAACCCTAACCCTAACCCTAACCCTAACCCTAACCGTAACCCTAACCCCAACCCTAACCCTAACCCTAACCCTAACCCTTATCCTGAAACTAAGAGGCCTAATCCTAAACGGAACTCTAAACCTCAGCTGTGCATGGCATTAGCATAACCCTAACCCTAACCCTAACCGTAACCCTAACCCTAACCCTAACCCTAACCCTAACCCTAACCGTAACCCTAAGAGACCTAACCCTAAACGGAACTCAAAACCTCAGCTGTGCATGGCATGTACCTAACCCTAACCCTAACCCTAACCCTAAGAGACCTAACCCTAAACGGAACTCAAAACCTCAGCTGTGCATGGCATGTACCTAACCCTAACCCTAACCCTAACCCTAACCCTAACCCTAACCCTAACCCTAACCCTAACCCTAACCCTAACCCTAACCCTAAGAGACCTAACCCTAAACGGAACTCTAAACCTCAGATGTGCATGGCATATACCTAACCCTAACCCTAACCCTAACCCTAACCCTAACCCTAACCCTAATCCTGACCCTAAGAGGCCTAACCCTAAACGGAACTCTAAACCTCAGCTGTGCATGGCATGTACCTAACCAACCCTAACCCTAACCCTAACCCTAACCCTAACCCTAACCCTAACCCTAACCCTAACCCTAACCCTAACCGTAACCCTAAGAGACCTAACCCTAAACGGAACTCTAAACCTCAGCTGTGCATGGCATGTACCTAACCCTAACCCTGACCGTAACCCTAACCCTAACCCTAACCCTAATCCTGACCCTAAGAGGCCTAACCCTAAACGGAACTCTAAACCTCAGCTGTGCATGGCATGTGCATAAACCTAACCCTAACCCTAACCCTAACCCTAACCGTAACCCTAAGAGACCTAACACTAAACGGAACTCTAAACCTCAGCTGTGCATGGCATGTACCTAACCCTAACCCTAACCGTAACCCTAACCGTAACCCTAAGAGACCTAACCCTAAACGGAACTCTAAACCTCAGCTGTGCATGGCATGTACCTAACCCTAACCCTAACCCTAACCCTAACCCTAACCCTAACCCTAACCCTAATCCTGACCCTAAGAGACCTAACCCTAAACGGAACTCTAAACCTCAGCTGTGCATGGCATGTACCTAACCCTAACCCTAACACTAACTCTAACCCTAACCCTAACCCTAACCCTAATCCTGACCCTAAGAGGCCTAACCCTAAACGGAACTCTAAACCTCAGCTGTGCATGGCATTAGCATAACCCTAACCCTAACCCTAACCCTAACCCTTAACCTAACCCTAACCCTAACCCTAACCCTAACCCTACACCTAACCCTAACCGTAACCCTAAGAGACCTAACCCTAAACGGAACTCAAAACCTCAGCTGTGCATGGCATGTACCTAACCCTAACCCTAACCCTAACCCTAACCCTAACCCTAACCCTAACCCTAACCCTAAGAGGCCTAACCCTAAACGGAGCTCTAAACCTCAGCTGTGCATGGCATGTAGGTAACCCTAACCCTAACCCTAACCGTAACCC
>NW_026599591.1:1644375-1646875 GCF_023634155.1 Falco peregrinus | reverse complement strand
CAGCTGTGCATGGCATGTAGGTAACCCTAACCCTAACCGTAACCCTAACCCTAACCGTAACCCTAACCCTAACCCTAACCCTAACCCTAACCCTAACCCTAACCCTAACCCTAACCCTAACCCTAACCCTAACCCTAACCCTAACACTAACCCTAACCCTAACCCTAATCCTGACCCTAAGAGGCCTATCCCTAAACGGAACTCTAAACCTCAGCTGTGCATGGCATGTACATAACCCTAACCCTAACCCTAACCCTAACCCTAACCCTAACCCTAACCCTAACCCTAACCCTAACCCTAACCCTAATCCTGACCCTAAGAGGCCTAACCCTAAAGGGAACTCTAAACCTCAGCTGTGCATTGCATGTGCATAACCCTAACCCTAACCCTAACCCTAACCCTAACCCTAACCCTAACCCTAAGAGACCTAACCCTAAACGGTACTCTAAACCTCAGCTGTGCATGGCATGTAGGTAACCCTAACCCTAACCCTAACCCTAACCCTAACCCTAACCCTAACCCTAACCCTAACCCTAAGAGACCTAACCCTAAACGGAACTCAAAACCTCAGCTGTGCATGGCATGTACCTAACCCTAACCCTAACCCTAACCCTAACCCTAAGAGGCCTAACCCTAAACGGAGCTCTAAACCTCAGCTGTGCATGCCATGTAGGTAACCCTAACCCTAACCCTAACCGTAACCCTAACCCTAACCGTAACCCTAACCCTAACCCTAACCCTAACCCTAACCCTAACCCTAATCCTGACCCTAAGAGGCCTATCCCTAAACGGAACTCTAAACCTCAGCTGTGCATGGCATGTACATAACCCTAACCCTAACCCTAACCCTAACCTTAACCCTAAACCTAACCCTAATCCTGACCCTAAGAGGCCTAACCCTAAACGCAACTCTAAACCTCAGCTGTACATGGCATGTAAGTAACCCTAACCCTAACCCTAACACTAACCCTAACCCTAACCCTAACCCTAATCCTTACCCTAAGAGGCCTATCCCTAAACGGAACTCTAAACCTCAGCTGTGCATGGCATGTACATAACCCTAACCCTAACCGTAACCCTAACCCTAACCCTAACCCTAACCCTAACCCTAACCCTAACCCTAACCCTAACCCTAACCCTAACCCTAACCCTAACCCTAACCCTAACCCTAACCCTAACCCTAACCCTAACCCTAACCCTAACCCTAACCCTAACCCTAATCCTGACCCTAAGAGGCCTAACCCTAAACGGAACTCAAAACCTCAGTTGTGCATGGCATGTACCTAACCCTAACCCTAACCCTAACCCTAACCCTAACCCTAACCCTAACCCTAACCCTAACCCTAACCCTAATAGACCTAACCCTAAACGGAGCTCTAAACCTCAGCTGTGCATGGCATGTAGGTAACCCTAACCCTAACCCTAACCGTAACCCTAAACCTAACTGTAACCCTAACCCTAACCCTAACCATAACCCTAACCCTAACCCTAACCCTAACCCTAACCCTAACCCTAACCCTAATGCTGACCCTAAAGGGCCTATCCCTAAACGGAACTCTAAACCTCAGCTGTGCATGGCATGTACATAACCCTAACCCTAACCCTAACCGTAACCCTAACCCTAAACCTAACCCTAATCCTGACCCTAAGAGGCCTAACCCTAAACGCAACTCTAAACCTCAGCTGTGCATGGCATGTACCTAACCCTAACCCTAACCCTAACCCTAACCCTAACCCTAACCCTAACCCTAACCCTAATCCTGACCCTAAGAGGCCAAACCCTAAACGGAACTCTAAACCTCAGCTGTGCATGGCATATACCTAACCCTAACCCTAACCCTAACCCTAACCCTAACCCTAACCCTAACCCTAATCCTGACCCTAAGAGGCCAAACCCTAAACGGAACTCTAAACCTCAGCTGTGCATGGCATGTGCATAACCCTAACCCTAACCCTAACCGTAACCCTAACCCTAACCCTAAGAGACCTAACCCTAAACGGAACTCTAAACCTCAGCTGTGCATGGCATGTACCTAACCCTAACCCTAACCCTAATCCTAACCCTAAAACACCTAACCCTAAACGGAACTCTAAACCTCAGCTGTGCATGGCATGTACCTAACCCTAACCCTAACCCTAACCCTAACCCTAACCCTAAGAGGCCTAACCCTAAACGGAGCTCTAAACCTCAGCTGTGCATGGCATGTAGGTAACCCTAACCCTAACGTAACCGTAACCCTAAACCTAACCGTAACCCTAACCCTAACCGTAACCCTAATCCTAACCCTAACCCTAACCCTAACCCTAAACCTAACCCTAATCCTGACCCTAAGAGGCCTAACCCTAAACGGAACTCTAAACCTCAGCTGTGCATTGCATGTGCATAACCCTAACCCTAACCCTAACCCTAACCCTAACCCTAACCCTAACCCTAACACTAACCCTAAGAGACCTAACCCTAAACGGAACTCTAAACCTCAGCTGTGCATGGCATGTAGGT
>NW_026599591.1:1634375-1636875 GCF_023634155.1 Falco peregrinus | reverse complement strand
TAACCCTAACCCTAATCCTGACCCTAAGAGGCCTAACCCTAAAGGGAACTCTAAACCTCAGCTGTGCATTGCATGTGCATAACCCTAACCCTAACCCTAACCCTAACCCTAACCCTAACCCTAACCCTAAGAGACCTAACCCTAAACGGTACTCTAAACCTCAGCTGTGCATGGCATGTAGGTAACCCTAACCCTAACCCTAACCCTAACCCTAACCCTAACCCTAACCCTAACCCTAACCCTAAGAGACCTAACCCTAAACGGAACTCAAAACCTCAGCTGTGCATGGCATGTACCTAACCCTAACCCTAACCCTAACCCTAACCCTAAGAGGCCTAACCCTAAACGGAGCTCTAAACCTCAGCTGTGCATGCCATGTAGGTAACCCTAACCCTAACCCTAACCGTAACCCTAACCCTAACCGTAACCCTAACCCTAACCCTAACCCTAACCCTAACCCTAACCCTAATCCTGACCCTAAGAGGCCTATCCCTAAACGGAACTCTAAACCTCAGCTGTGCATGGCATGTACATAACCCTAACCCTAACCCTAACCCTAACCTTAACCCTAAACCTAACCCTAATCCTGACCCTAAGAGGCCTAACCCTAAACGCAACTCTAAACCTCAGCTGTACATGGCATGTAAGTAACCCTAACCCTAACCCTAACACTAACCCTAACCCTAACCCTAACCCTAATCCTTACCCTAAGAGGCCTATCCCTAAACGGAACTCTAAACCTCAGCTGTGCATGGCATGTACATAACCCTAACCCTAACCGTAACCCTAACCCTAACCCTAACCCTAACCCTAACCCTAACCCTAACCCTAACCCTAACCCTAACCCTAACCCTAACCCTAACCCTAACCCTAACCCTAACCCTAACCCTAACCCTAACCCTAACCCTAACCCTAACCCTAACCCTAATCCTGACCCTAAGAGGCCTAACCCTAAACGGAACTCAAAACCTCAGTTGTGCATGGCATGTACCTAACCCTAACCCTAACCCTAACCCTAACCCTAACCCTAACCCTAACCCTAACCCTAACCCTAACCCTAATAGACCTAACCCTAAACGGAGCTCTAAACCTCAGCTGTGCATGGCATGTAGGTAACCCTAACCCTAACCCTAACCGTAACCCTAAACCTAACTGTAACCCTAACCCTAACCCTAACCATAACCCTAACCCTAACCCTAACCCTAACCCTAACCCTAACCCTAACCCTAATGCTGACCCTAAAGGGCCTATCCCTAAACGGAACTCTAAACCTCAGCTGTGCATGGCATGTACATAACCCTAACCCTAACCCTAACCGTAACCCTAACCCTAAACCTAACCCTAATCCTGACCCTAAGAGGCCTAACCCTAAACGCAACTCTAAACCTCAGCTGTGCATGGCATGTACCTAACCCTAACCCTAACCCTAACCCTAACCCTAACCCTAACCCTAACCCTAACCCTAATCCTGACCCTAAGAGGCCAAACCCTAAACGGAACTCTAAACCTCAGCTGTGCATGGCATATACCTAACCCTAACCCTAACCCTAACCCTAACCCTAACCCTAACCCTAACCCTAATCCTGACCCTAAGAGGCCAAACCCTAAACGGAACTCTAAACCTCAGCTGTGCATGGCATGTGCATAACCCTAACCCTAACCCTAACCGTAACCCTAACCCTAACCCTAAGAGACCTAACCCTAAACGGAACTCTAAACCTCAGCTGTGCATGGCATGTACCTAACCCTAACCCTAACCCTAATCCTAACCCTAAAACACCTAACCCTAAACGGAACTCTAAACCTCAGCTGTGCATGGCATGTACCTAACCCTAACCCTAACCCTAACCCTAACCCTAACCCTAAGAGGCCTAACCCTAAACGGAGCTCTAAACCTCAGCTGTGCATGGCATGTAGGTAACCCTAACCCTAACGTAACCGTAACCCTAAACCTAACCGTAACCCTAACCCTAACCGTAACCCTAATCCTAACCCTAACCCTAACCCTAACCCTAAACCTAACCCTAATCCTGACCCTAAGAGGCCTAACCCTAAACGGAACTCTAAACCTCAGCTGTGCATTGCATGTGCATAACCCTAACCCTAACCCTAACCCTAACCCTAACCCTAACCCTAACCCTAACACTAACCCTAAGAGACCTAACCCTAAACGGAACTCTAAACCTCAGCTGTGCATGGCATGTAGGTAACCCTAACCCTAACCCTAACCCTAACCCTAACCCTAACCCTAACCCTAACCCTAACCCTAACCCTAAGAGACCTAACCCTAAACGGAACTCAAAACCTCAGCTGTGCATGGCATGTACCTAACCCTAACCCTAACCCTAACTCTAACCCTAACCCTAACCCTAACCCTAACCCTAACCCTAATGCTGACCCTAAAGGGCCTATCCCTAAACGGAACTCTAAACCTCAGCTGTGCATGGCATGTACATAACCCTAACCCTAACCCTAACCGTAACCCTAACCCTAAACCTAA
>NW_026599591.1:1616875-1626875 GCF_023634155.1 Falco peregrinus | reverse complement strand
AACCCTAACCCTAAGAGACCTAACCCTAAACGGAACTCAAAACCTCAGCTGTGCATGGCATGTACCTAAGCCTAACCCTAACCCTAACCCTAACCCTAACCCTAACCCTAACCCTAACCCTAACCCTAACCCTAACCCTAACCCTAAGAGACCTAACCCTAAACGGAACTCTAAACCTCAGATGTGCATGGCATATACCTAACCCTAACCCTAACCCTAACCCTAACCCTAACCCTAACCCTAATCCTGACCCTAAGAGGCCTAACCCTAAACGGAACTCTAAACCTCAGCTGTGCATGGCATGTACCTAACCCTAACCCTAACCCTAACCCTAACCCTAACCCTAACCCTAACCCTAACCCTAACCCTAACCCTAACCCTAAGAGACCTAACCCTAAACGCAACTCAAAATCTCAGCTGTGCATGGCATGTACCTAACCGTAACCCTAACCCTAACCCTAACCCTAACCCTAACCCTAACCCTAACCCTAACCCTAAGAGACCTAACCCTAAACGGAACTCTAAACCTCAGATGTGCATGGCATATATCTAACCCTAACCCTAACCCTAACCCTAACCCTAATCCTGACCCTAAGAGGCCAAACCCTAAACGGAACTCTAAACCTCAGCTGTGCATGGCACGTGCATAACCCTAACCCTAACCCTAACCGTAACCCTAACCGTAACCCTAAGAGACCTAACCCTAAACGGAACTCTAAACCTCAGCTGTGCATGGCATGTACCTAACCCTAACCCTAACCCTAACCCTAAGAGACCTAACCCTAAATGGAACACAAAACCTCATCTGTGCTTGGCATGTACCTAACCCTAACCCTAACCCTAACCCTAACCCTAACCCTAACCCTAACCCTAACCCTAACCCTAACCCTAATCCTGATCCTAAGAGGCCTAACCCTAAACGGAACTCTAAACCTCAGCTGTGCATGGCATGTACCTAACCCTAACCCTAACCCTAACCCTAACCCTAACTCTAACCCTAAAAGACCTAACCCTAAACGGAACTCTAAACCTCAGCTGTGCATGGCATGTACCTAACCCTAACCCTAACCCTAACCCTAACCCTAACCCTAACCCTAACCCTAACCCTAACCCTAACCCTAAGAGGCCTAACCCTAAACGGAGCTCTAAACCTCAGCTGTGCATGGCATGTAGGTAACCCTAACCCTAACCCTAACCGTAACCCTAACCCTAACCGTAACCCTAACCCTAACCCTAACCATAACCCTAACCCTAACCCTAACCCTAACCCTAACCCTAACCCTAACCCTAACCCTAATCTTGACCCTAAGAGGCCTATCCCTAAACGGAACTCTAAACCTCAGCTGTGAATTGCATGTACATAACCCTAACCCTAACCCTAACCCTAACCCTAACCCTAAACCTAACCCTAATCCTGACCCTAAGAGGCCTAACCCTAAACGCAACTCTAAACCTCAGCTGTGCATGGCATGTAAGTAACCCTAACCCTAACCCTAACCCTAACCCTAACCCTAACCCTAATCCTGACCCTAAGAGGCCTAACCCTAAACGGAACTCTAAACCCCAGCTGTGCATTGCGTGTGCATAACCCTAACCCTAACCCTAACCCTAACCCTAACCCTAACCCTAACCCTAACCCTAACCCTAAGAGACCTAACCCTAAACGGAACTCTAAACCTCAGATGTGCATGGCATATACCTAACCCTAACCCTAACCCTAACCCTAACCCTAACCCTAACCCTAATCCTGACCCTAAGAGGCCTAACCCTAAACGGAACTCTAAACCTCAGCTGTGCATGGCATGTACCTAACCCTAACCCTAACCCTAACCCTAACCCTAACCCTAACCCTAACCCTAACCCTAACACTAACCCTAACCCTAACCCTAACCCTAACCCTAATCCTGACCCTAAGAGGCCTAACCCTAAACGGAACTCTAAACCTCAGCTGTGCATGGCATGTGCATAACCCTAACCCTAACCCTAACCGTAACCCTAACCGTAACCCTAAGAGACCTAACCCTAAACGGAACTCTAAACCTCAGCTGTGCATGGCATGTACGTAACCCTAACCCTAACCCTAACCCTAACCCTAACCCTAACCCTAAGAGGCCTATCCCTAAACGGAACTCTAAACCTCAGCTGTGCATGGCATGTGCATAAACCTAACCCTAACCCTAACCGTAACCCTAGCCGTAACCCTAAGAGACCTAACACTAAACGGAACTCTAAACCTCAGCTGTGCATGGCATGTACCTAACCCTAACCCTAACCCTAACCCTAACCCTAACCCTAACCCTAAGAGGCCTAACCCTAAACGGAGCTCTAAACCTCAGCTGTGCATGGCATGTAGGTAAACCTAACCCTAACCCTAACGGTAACCCTAACCCTAACCGTAACACTAACCCTAACCCTAACCCTAACCCTAACCCTAACCCTAACCGTAACCCTAACCCTAACCCTAACCCTAACCCTAATCCTGACCCTAAGAGGCCTATCCCTAAACGGAACTCTAAACCTCAGCTGT
Source organism: Falco peregrinus (assembly GCF_023634155.1). Lineage (NCBI taxonomy): Eukaryota > Metazoa > Chordata > Aves > Falconiformes > Falconidae > Falco > Falco peregrinus. The sequence goes on along the minus strand of NW_026599591.1, from coordinate 1,624,348 downwards.
GCATGGCATGTACATAACCCTAACCCTAACCCTAACCCTAACCCTAACCCTAACCCTAACCCTAATCCTGACCCTAAGAGGCCTAACCCTAAACGGAACTCTAAACCTCAGCTGTGCATGGCATGTAGGTAACCCTAACCCTAACCCTAACCCTAACCCTAACCCTAACCCTAACCCTAATCCTGACCCTAAGAGACCTAACCCTAAACGGAACTCTAAACCTCAGCTGTGCATGGCATAAACCTAACCCTAACCCTAACCCTAACCCTAACCCTAACCTTAACCCTAACACTAAGAGACCTAACTCTAAACGGAACTCAAAACCTCTGCTGTGCATGGCATGTACCTAACCCTAACCCTAACCCTAACCCTAACCCTAACCCTAACCCTAACCCTAACCCTAACCCTAACCCTAACCCTAACCCTAACCCTAATCCTGACCCTAAGAGGCCTATCCCTAAACGGAACTCTAAACCTTAGCTGTGCATGGCATGTACATAACCCTAACCCTAACCCTAACCCTAACCCTAACGCTAAACCTAACCCTAATCCTGACCCTAAGAGGCCTAACCCTAAACGGAACTCTAAACCTCAGCTGTGCATGGCATGTAGGTAACCCTAACCCTAACCCTAACCCTAACCCTAACCCTAACCCTAACCCTAACCGTAACCCTAAGAGACCTAACCCTAAACGGAACTCAAAACCTCAGCTGTGCATGGCATGTACCTAACCCTAACCCTAACCCTAACCCTAACCCTAACCCTAACCCTAAGAGACCTAACCCTAAACGGAACTCAAAACTCAGCTGTGCATGGCATGTACCTAACCCTAACCCTAACCCTAACCCTAACCCTAACCCTAACCCTAACCGTAACCCTAAGAGACCTAACCCTAAACAGAACTCTAAACCTCAGCTGTGCATGGCATGTACCTAACCCTAACCCTAACCCTAACCCTAACCCTAACCCTAACCCTAACCCTAACCCTAAAAGACCTAACCCTAAACGGAACTCTAAACCTCAGCTGTGCATGGCATGTACCTAACCCTAACCCTAACCCTAACCCTAACCCTAACCCTAACCCTAACCCTAACCCTAAGAGGCATAACCCTAAACGGAGCTCTAAACCTCAGCTGTGCATGGCATGTAGGTAACCCTAACCCTAACCCTAACCGTAACACTAACCCTAACCGTAACCCTAACCCTAACGCTAACCCTAACCCTAACCCTAACCCTAACCCTAACCCTAACCCTAACCCTAACCCTAACCCTAACCCTAACCCTAACCCTAATCCTGACCCTAAGAGGCCTATCCCTAAACGGAACTCTAAACCTCAGCTGTGCATTGCATGTGCATAACCCTAACCCTAACCCTAACCCTAACCCTAACCCTAACCCTAACCCTAACCCTAACCCTAAGAGACCTAACCCTAAACGGAACTCTAAACCTCAGCTGTGCATGGCATGTAGGTAACCATAACCCTAACCCTAACCCTAACCCTAACCGTAACCCTGACCCTAACCCTAACCCTAACCCTAACCCTAACCCTAACCCTAACCCTAATCCTGACCCTAAGAGGCCTATCCCTAAACGGAACTCTAAACCTCAGCTGTGCATGGCATGTACATAACCCTAACCCTAACCCTAAACCTAACCCTAACCCTAACCCTAACCCTAACCCTAACCCTAACCCTAACCCTAACCCTAACCCTAATCCTGACCCTAAGAGGCCTAACCCTAAACAGAACTCTAAACCTCAGCTGTGCATGGCATTAGCATAACCCTAACCCTAACCCTAACCCTAACCCTAACCCTAACCCTAACCCTAACCCTAACCCTAACCCTAACCGTAACCCTAAGAGACCTAACCCTAAACGGAACTCAAAACCTCAGCTGTGCATGGCATGTACCTAACCCTAACCCTAAACCTAACCGTAACCCTAACCCTAACCCTAACCCTAACCCTAACCCTAACCCTAACCCTAAGAGACCTAACCCTAAACGGAACTCAAAACCTCAGCTGTGCATGGCATGTACCTAACCCTAACCCTAACCCTAACCCTAACCCTAACCCTAACCCTAACCCTAACCGTAACCCTAAGAGACCTAACCCTAAACGGAACTCTAAACCTCAGCTGTGCATGGCATGTACCTAACCCTAACCCTAACCGTAACCCTAACCCTAACCCTAACCCTAATCCTGACCCTAAGAGGCCTAACCCTACACGGAACTCTAAACCTCAGCTGTGCATGGCATGTGCATAAACCTAACCCTAACCCTAACCATAACCCTAACCGTAACCTTAAGAGACCTAACACTAAACGGAACTCTAAACCTCAGCTGTGCATGGCATGTACCTAACCCTAACCCTTACCCTAACCCTAACCCTAACCCTAAAAGACCTAACCCTAAACGGAACTCTAAACCTCAGCTGTGCATGGCATGTACCTAACCCTAACCCTAACCCTAACCCTAACCCTAACCCTAAGAGGCCTAACCCTAAACGGAGCTCTAAACCTCAGCTGTGCATGGCATGTAGGTAACCCTAACCCTAACCCTAACCGTAACCCTAACCCTAACCGTAACACTAACCCTAACCCTAACCCTAACCCTAACCCGAACCCTAACCGTAACCCTAACCCTAACCCTAACCCTAACCCTAATCCTGACCCTAAGAGGCCTATCCCTAAACGGAACTCTAAACCTAAGCTGTGCATGGCATGTACATAACCCTAACCCTAACCCTAACCCTAATCCTAACCCTAAACCTAACCCTAATCCTGACCCTAAGAGGCCTAACCCTAAACGGAACTCTAAACCTCAGCTGTGCATGGCATGTAGGTAACCCTAACCCTAACCCTAACCCTAACCCTAACCCTAACCCTAACCCTAACCCTAAGAGGCCTAACCCTAAACGGAGCTCTAAACCTCAGCTGTGCATGGCATGTAGGTAACCCTAACCCTAACCCTAACCGTAACCCTAACCCTAACCCTAACCCTAACCCTAACCCTAACCATAACCCTAACCCTAACCCTAACCCTAACCCTAACCCTAACCCTAACCCTAACCCTAATCTTGACCCTAAGAGGCCTATCCCTAAACGGAACTCTAAACCTCAGCTGTGAATTGCATGTACATAACCCTAAGCCTAACCCTAACCCTAACCCTAACCCTAAACCTAACCCTAATCCTGACCCTAAGAGGCCTAACCCTAAACGCAACTCTAAACCTCAGCTGTGCATGGCATGTAAGTAACCCTAACCCTAACCCTAACCCTAACCCTAACCCTAACCCTAATCCTGACCCTAAGAGGCCTAACCCTAAACGGAACTCTAAACCCCAGCTGTGCATTGCGTGTGCATAACCCTAACCCTAACCCTAACCCTAACCCTAACCCTAACCCTAACCCTAACCCTAACCCTAAGAGACCTAACCCTAAACGGAACTCTAAACCTCAGATGTGCATGGCATATACCTAACCCTAACCCTAACCCTAACCCTAACCCTAACCCTAACCCTAATCCTGACCCTAAGAGGCCTAACCCTAAACGGAACTCTAAACCTCAGCTGTGCATGGCATGTACCTAACCCTAACCCTAACCCTAACCCTAACCCTAACCCTAACCCTAACCCTAACCCTAACCCTAACCCTAACCCTAACACTAACCCTAACCCTAACCCTAACCCTAACCCTAATCCTGACCCTAAGAGGCCTAACCCTAAACGGAACTCTAAACCTCAGCTGTGCATGGCATGTGCATAACCCTAACCCTAACCCTAACCGTAACCCTAACCGTAACCCTAAGAGACCTAACCCTAAACGGAACTCTAAACCTCAGCTGTGCATGGCATGTACGTAACCCTAACCCTAACCCTAACCCTAACCCTAACCCTAACCCTAAGAGGCCTATCCCTAAACGGAACTCTAAACCTCAGCTGTGCATGGCATGTGCATAAACCTAACCCTAACCCTAACCGTAACCCTAGCCGTAACCCTAAGAGACCTAACACTAAACGGAACTCTAAACCTCAGCTGTGCATGGCATGTACCTAACCCTAACCCTAACCCTAACCCTAACCCTAACCCTAACCCTAAGAGGCCTAACCCTAAACGGAGCTCTAAACCTCAGCTGTGCATGGCATGTAGGTAAACCTAACCCTAACCCTAACGGTAACCCTAACCCTAACCGTAACACTAACCCTAACCCTAACCCTAACCCTAACCCTAACCCTAACCGTAACCCTAACCCTAACCCTAACCCTAACCCTAATCCTGACCCTAAGAGGCCTATCCCTAAACGGAACTCTAAACCTCAGCTGTGCATGGCATGTACATAACCCTAACCCTAACCCTAACCCTAACCCTAACCCTAACCCTAACCCTAACCCTAATCCTGACCCTAAGAGGCCTAACCCTAAACGGAACTCTAAACCTCAGCTGTGCATGGCATGTAGGTAACCCTAACCCTAACCCTAACCCTAACCCTAACCCTAACCCTAACCCTAACCGTAACCCTAAGAGACCTAACCCTAAACGGAACTCAAAACCTCAGCTGTGCATGGCATGTACCTAACCCTAACCCTAACCCTAACCCTAACCCTAACCCTAACCCTAACCCTAACCCTAACCCTAACCCTAACCCTAACCCTAATCCTGACCCTAAGAGGCCTATCCCTAAACGGAACTCTAAACCTCAGCTGTGCATGGCATGTACATAACCCTAACCCTAACCCTAACCCTAACCCTAACCCTAACGCTAAACCTAACCCTAATCCTGACCCTAAGAGGCCTAACCCTAAACGGAACTCTAAACCTCAGCTGTGCATGGCATGTAGGTAACCCTAACCCTAACCCTAACCCTAACCCTAACCCTAACCCTAACCCTAACCGTAACCCTAAGAGACCTAACCCTAAACGGAACTCAAAACCTCAGCTGTGCATGGCATGTACCTAACCCTAACCCTAACCCTAACCCTAACCCTAACCCTAACCCTAAGAGACCTAACCCTAAACGGAACTCAAAACCTCAGCTGTGCATGGCATGTACCTAACCCTAACCCTAACCCTAACCCTAACCCTAACCCTAACCCTAACCCTAACCCTAAGAGACCTAACCCTAAACGGAACTCTAAACCTCAGATGTGCATGGCATATACCTAACCCTAACCCTAACCCTAACCCTAACCCTAACCCTAACCCTAATCCTGACCCTAAGAGGCCTAACCCTAAACGGAACTCTAAACCTCAGCTGTGCATGGCATGTACCTAACCCTAACCCTAACCCTAACCCTAACCCTAACCCTAACCCTAACCCTAACCCTAACACTAACCCTAACCCTAACCCTAACCCTAACCCTAATCCTGACCCTAAGAGGCCTAACCCTAAACGGAACTCTAAACCTCAGCTGTGCATGGCATGTGCATAACCCTAATCCTAACCCTAACCGTAACCCTAACCGTAACCCTAAGAGACCTAACCCTAAACGGAACTCTAAACCTCAGCTGTGCATGGCATGTACGTAACCCTAACCCTAACCCTAACCCTAACCCTAACCCTAACCCTAAGAGGCCTATCCCTAAACGGAACTCTAAACCTCAGCTGTGCATGGCATGTGCATAAACCTAACCCTAACCCTAACCGTAACCCTAACCGTAACCCTAAGAGACCTAACACTAAACGGAACTCTAAACCTCAGCTGTGCATGGCATGTACCTAACCCTAACCCTAACCCTAACCCTAACCTTAACCCTAACCCTAAGAGGCCTAACCCTAAACGGAGCTCTAAACCTCAGCTGTGCATGGCATGTAGGTAAACCTAACCCTAACCCTAACGGTAACCCTAACCCTAACCGTAACACTAACCCTAACCCTAACCCTAACCCTAACCCTAACCCTAACCGTAACCCTAACCGTAACCCTAACCCTAACCCTAATCCTGACCCTAAGAGGCCTATCCCTAAACGGAACTCTAAACCTCAGCTGTGCATGGCATGTACATAATCCTAACCCTAACCCTAACCCTAACCCTAACCCTAACCCTAACCCTAATCCTGACCCTAAGAGGCCTAACCCTAAACGGAACTCTAAACCTCAGCTGTGCATGGCATGTAGGTAACCCTAACCCTAACCCTAACCCTAACCCTAACCCTAACCCTAACCCTAATCCTGACCCTAAGAGACCTAACCCTAAACGGAACTCTAAACCTCAGCTGTGCATGGCATAAACCTAACCCTAACCCTAACCCTAACCCTAACCCTAACCCTAACCCTAACACTAAGAGACCTAACTCTAAACGGAACTCAAAACCTCTGCTGTGCATGGCATGTACCTAACCCTAACCCTAACCCTAACCCTAACCCTAACCCTAACCCTAACCCTAACCCTAACCCTAACCCTAACCCTAACCCTAACCCTAATCCTGACCCTAAGAGGCCTATCCCTAAACGGAACTCTAAACCTCAGCTGTGCATGGCATGTACATAACCCTAACCCTAACCCTAACCCTAACCCTAACGCTAAACCTAACCCTAATCCTGACCCTAAGAGGCCTAACCCTAAACGGAACTCTAAACCTCAGCTGTGCATGGCATGTAGGTAACCCTAACCCTAACCCTAACCCTAACCCTAACCCTAACCCTAACCCTAACCCTAACCCTAAGAGACCTAACCCTAAACGGAACTCAAAACCTCAGCTGTGCATGGCATGTACCTAACCCTAACCCTAACCCTAACCCTAACCCTAACCCTAACCCTAACCCTAACCCTAACCCTAACCCTAAGAGACCTAACCCTAAACGGAACTCTAAACCTCAGATGTGCATGGCATATACCTAACCCTAACCCTAACCCTAACCCTAACCCTAACCCTAACCCTAATCCTGACCCTAAGAGGCCTAACCCTAAACGGAACTCTAAACCTCAGCTGTGCATGGCATGTACCTAACCCTAACCCTAACCCTAACCCTAACCCTAACCCTAACCCTAACCCTAACCCTAACCCTAACCCTAACCCTAACCCTAACCCTAACCCTAACCCTAATCCTGATCCTAAGAGGCCTAACCCTAAACGGAACTCTAAACCTCAGCTGTGCATGGCATGTACCTAACCCTAACCCTAACCCTAACCCTAACCGTAACGCTAACCCTAACTCTTACCCTAAAAGACCTAACCCTAAACGGAACTCTAAACCTCAGCTGTGCATGGCATGTACCTAACCCTAACCCTAACCCTAACCCTAACCCTAACCTAACCCTAACCCTAACCCTAACCCTAACCCTAACCCTAAGAGGCCTAACCCTAAACGGAGCTCTAAACCTCAGCTGTGGATGGCATGTAGGTAACCCTAACCCTAACCCTAACCGTAACCCTAACCCTAACCGTAACCCTAACCCTAACCCTAACCATAACCCTAACCCTAACCCTAACCCTAACCCTAACCCTAACCCTAACCCTAACCCTAACCCTAA
>NW_026599591.1:1599375-1604375 GCF_023634155.1 Falco peregrinus | reverse complement strand
CCTAATCCTGACCCTAAGAGGCCAAACCCTAAACGGAACTCTAAACCTCAGCTGTGCATGGCATATACCTAACCCTAACCCTAACCCTAACCCTAACCCTAACCCTAACCCTAATCCTGACCCTAAGAGGCCAAACCCTAAACGGAACTCTAAACCTCAGCTGTGCATGGCATGTGCATAACCCTAACCCTAACCCTAACCGTAACCCTAACCCTAACCCTAAGAGACCTAACCCTAAACGGAACTCTAAACCTCAGCTGTGCATGGCATGTACCTAACCCTAACCCTAACCCTAATCCTAACCCTAAAACACCTAACCCTAAACGGAACTCTAAACCTCAGCTGTGCATGGCATGTACCTAACCCTAACCCTAACCCTAACCCTAACCCTAACCCTAAGAGGCCTAACCCTAAACGGAGCTCTAAACCTCAGCTGTGCATGGCATGTAGGTAACCCTAACCCTAACGTAACCGTAACCCTAAAACTAACCGTAACCCTAACCCTAACCGTAACCCTAATCCTAACCCTAACCCTAACCCTAACCCTAACCCTAACCCTAATCCTGACCCTAAGAGGCCTAACCCTAAACGGAACTCTAAACCTCAGCTGTGCATTGCATGTGCATAACCCTAACCCTAACCCTAACCCTAACCCTAACCCTAACCCTAACACTAACCCTAAGAGACCTAACCCTAAACGGAACTCTAAACCTCAGCTGTGCATGGCATGTAGGTAACCCTAACCCTAACCCTAACCCTAACCCTAACCCTAACCCTAACCCTAACCCTAACCCTAACCCTAACCCTAAGAGACCTAACCCTAAACGGAACTCAAAACCTCAGCTGTGCATGGCATGTACCTAACCCTAACCCTAACCCTAACCCTAACCCTAACCCTAACCCTAACCCTAACCCTAACCCTAATCCTGATCCTAAGAGGCCTAACCCTAAACGGAACTCTAAACCTCAGCTGTGCAAGGCATGTGCATAACCCTAACCCTAACCCTAATCGTAACCCTAACCGTAACCCTAAGAGACCTAACCCTAAACAGAACTCTAAACCTCAGCTGTGCATGGCATGTACCTAACCCTAACCCTAACCCTAACCCTAACCCTAACCCTAACCCTAACCCTAAAAGACCTAACCCTAAACGGAACTCTAAACCTCAGCTGTGCATGGCATGTACCTAACCCTAACCCTAACCCTAACCCTAACCCTAACCCTAACCCTAACCCTAACCCTAAGAGGCATAACCCTAAACGGAGCTCTAAACCTCAGCTGTGCATGGCATGTAGGTAACCCTAACCCTAACCCTAACCGTAACACTAACCCTAACCGTAACCCTAACCCTAACGCTAACCCTAACCCTAACCCTAACCCTAACCCTAACCCTAACCCTAACCCTAACCCTAACCCTAACCCTAACCCTAACCCTAACCCTAACCCTAAGAGACCTAACCCTAAACGGAACTCTAAACCTCAGCTGTGCATGGCATGTAGGTAACCATAACCCTAACCCTAACCCTAACCCTAACCGTAACCCTGACCCTAACCCTAACCCTAACCCTAACCCTAACCCTAACCCTAACCCTAATCCTGACCCTAAGAGGCCTATCCCTAAACGGAACTCTAAACCTCAGCTGTGCATGGCATGTACATAACCCTAACCCTAACCCTAAACCTAACCCTAACCCTAACCCTAACCCTAACCCTAACCCTAACCCTAACCCTAACCCTAACCCTAACCCTAACCCTAATCCTGACCCTAAGAGGCCTAACCCTAAACAGAACTCTAAACCTCAGCTGTGCATGGCATTAGCATAACCCTAACCCTAACCCTAACCCTAACCCTAACCCTAACCCTAACCGTAACCCTAAGAGACCTAACCCTAAACGGAACTCAAAACCTCAGCTGTGCATGGCATGTACCTAACCCTAACCCTAACCCTAACCCTAACCCTAACCCTAACCCTAACCCTAACCCTAACCCTAACCCTAAGAGACCTAACCCTAAACGGAACTCAAAACCTCAGCTGTGCATGGCATGTACCTAACCCTAACCCTAACCCTAACCCTAACCCTAACCCTAACCCTAACCGTAACCCTAAGAGACATAACCCTTAACGGAACTCTAAACCTCAGCTGTGCATGGCATGTACCTAACCCTAACCCTAACCGTAACCCTAACCCTAACCCTAACCCTAATCCTGACCCTAAGAGGCCTAACCCTACACGGAACTCTAAACCTCAGCTGTGCATGGCATGTGCATAAACCTAACCCTAACCCTAACCATAACCCTAACCGTAACCTTAAGAGACCTAACACTAAACGGAACTCTAAACCTCAGCTGTGCATGGCATGTACCTAACCCTAACCCTTACCCTAACCCTAACCCTAACCCTAAAAGACCTAACCCTAAACGGAACTCTAAACCTCAGCTGTGCATGGCATGTACCTAACCCTAACCCTAACCCTAACCCTAACCCTAACCCTAAGAGGCCTAACCCTAAACGGAGCTCTAAACCTCAGCTGTGCATGGCATGTAGGTAACCCTAACCCTAACCCTAACCGTAACCCTAACCCTAACCGTAACACTAACCCTAACCCTAACCCTAACCCTAACCCGAACCCTAACCGTAACCCTAACCCTAACCCTAACCCTAATCCTGACCCTAAGAGGCCTATCCCTAAACGGAACTCTAAACCTAAGCTGTGCATGGCATGTACATAACCCTAACCCTAACCCTAACCCTAATCCTAACCCTAAACCTAACCCTAATCCTGACCCTAAGAGGCCTAACCCTAAACGGAACTCTAAACCTCAGCTGTGCATGGCATGTAGGTAACCCTAACCCTAACCCTAACCCTAACCCTAACCCTAACCCTAACCCTAATCCTGACCCTAAGAGGCCTAACCCTAAACGGAACTCTAAACCTCAGCTGTGCATGGCATAAACCTAACCCTAACCCTAACCCTAACCCTAACCCTAACCCTAACCTTAACCCTAACACTAAGAGACCTAACCCTAAACGGAACTCAAAACCTCTGCTGTACATGGCATGTACCTAACCCTAACCCTAACCCTAACCCTAACCCTAACCCTAACCCTAAGAGACCTAACCCTAAACGGAACTCAAAACCTCAGCTGTGCATGGCATGTACCTAAGCCTAAGCCTAAGCCTAACCCTAACCCTAACCCTAACCCTAACCCTAACCCTAACCCTAACCCTAACCCTAAGAGACCTAACCCTAAACGGAACTCTAAACCTCAGATGTGCATGGCATATACCTAACCCTAACCCTAACCCTAACCCTAACCCTAACCCTAACCCTAATCCTGACCCTAAGAGGCCTAACCCTAAACGGAACTCTAAACCTCAGCTGTGCATGGCATGTACCTAACCCTAACCCTAACCCTAGCCCTAACCCTAACCCTAACCCTAACCCTACACCTAACCCTAACCGTAACCCTAAGAGACCTAACCCTAAACGGAACTCAAAACCTCAGCTGTGCATGGCATGTACATAACCCTAACCCTAACCCTAACCCTAACCCTAACCCTAACCCTAACCCTAACCCTAACCCTAACCCTAACCCTAACCCTAACCCTAACCCTAAGAGACCTAACCCTAAACGCAACTCAAAATCTCAGCTGTGCATGGCATGTACCTAACCGTAACCCTAACCCTAACCCTAACCCTAACCCTAACCCTAACCCTAACCCTAACCCTAAGAGACCTAACCCTAAACGGAACTCTAAACCTCAGATGTGCATGGCATATATCTAACCCTAACCCTAACCCTAACCCTAACCCTAATCCTGACCCTAAGAGGCCAAACCCTAAACGGAACTCTAAACCTCAGCTGTGCATGGCACGTGCATAACCCTAACCCTAACCCTAACCGTAACCCTAACCGTAACCCTAAGAGACCTAACCCTAAACGGAACTCTAAACCTCAGCTGTGCATGGCATGTACCTAACCCTAACCCTAACCCTAACCCTAACCCTAACCCTAACCCTAAAAGACCTAACCCTAAACGGAACTCTAAACCTCAGCTGTGCATGGCATGTACCTAAACCTAACCCTAACGTAACCGTAACCCTAACCCTAACCGTAACCCTAACCCTAACCGTAACCCTAATCCTAACCCTAACCCTAACCCTAACCCTAATCCTAACCCTAATCCTGACCCTAAGAGGCCTAACCCTAAACGGAACTCTAAACCTCAGCTGTGCATTGCATGTGCATAACCCTAACCCTAACCCTAACCCTAAGAGACCTAACCGTAAACGGAACTCTAAACCTCAGCTGTGCATGGCATGTAGGTAACCCTAACCCTAACCCTAACCCTAACCCTAACCCTAACCCTAACCCTAACCCTAACCCTAATCCTGATCCTAAGAGGCCTAACCCTAAACGGAACTCTAAACCTCAGCTGTGCATGGCATGTACCTAACCCTAACCCTAACCCTAACCCTAACCCTAATCCTGACCCTAAGAGGCCTATCCCTAAATGGAACTCTAAACCTCAGCTGTGCATGGCATGTACATAACCCTAACCCTAACCCTAACCCTAACCCTAACCCTAACCCTAACCCTAACCCTAACCCTAATCCTGACCCTAAGAGGCCTAACCCTAAAGGGAACTCTAAACCTCAGCTGTGCATTGCATGTGCATAACCCTAACCCTAAACCTAACCCTAACCCTAACCCTAACCCTAACCCTAACCCTAACCCTAACCCTAACCCTAAGAGACCTAACCCTAAACGGAACTCAAAACCTCAGCTGTGCGTGGCATGTACCTAACCCTAACCCTAACCCTAACCCTAACCCTAACCCTAACCCTAACCCTAACCCTAAGAGACCTAACCCTAAACGAAACTCAAAACCTCAGCTGTGCATGGCATGTACCTAACCCTAACCCTAACCCTAAGAGGCCTAACCCTAAACGGAGCTCTAAACCTCAGCTGTGCATGCCATGTAGGTAACCCT
>NW_026599591.1:1584375-1586875 GCF_023634155.1 Falco peregrinus | reverse complement strand
CTAACCATAACCCTAACCGTAACCTTAAGAGACCTAACACTAAACGGAACTCTAAACCTCAGCTGTGCATGGCATGTACCTAACCCTAACCCTTACCCTAACCCTAACCCTAACCCTAACCCTAAAAGACCTAACCCTAAACGGAACTCTAAACCTCAGCTGTGCATGGCATGTACATAACCCTAACCCTAACCCTAACCCTAACCCTAACCCTAAGATGCCTAACCCTAAACGGAGCTCTAAACCTCAGCTGTGCATGGCATGTAGGTAACCCTAACCCTAACCCTAACCGTAACCCTAACCCTAACCGTAAAACTAACCCTAACCCTAACCCTAACCCTAACCCGAACCCTAACCGTAACCCTAACCCTAACCCTAACCCTAACCCTAATCCTGACCCTAAGAGGCCTATCCCTAAACGGAACTCTAAACCTAAGCTGTGCATGGCATGTACATAACCCTAACCCTAACCCTAACCCTAACCCTAAACCTAACCCTAATCCTGACCCTAAGAGGCCTAACCCTAAACGGAACTCTAAACCTCAGCTGTGCATGGCATGTAGGTAACCCTAACCCTAACCCTAACCCTAACCCTAACCCTAACCCTAACCCTAATCCTGACCCTAAGAGGCCTAACCCTAAGCGGAACTCTAAACCTCAGCTGTGCATGGCATAAACCTAACCCTAACCCTAACCCTAACCCTAACCCTAACCCTAACCCTAACCCTAACCCTAACCTTAACCCTAACACTAAGAGACCTAACCCTAAACGGAACTCAAAACCTCTGCTGTGCATGGCATGTACCTAACCCTAACCCTAATCCTAACCCTAACCCTAACCCTAACCCTAACCCTAACCCTAACCCTAACCCTAACCCTAACCCTAACCCTTACTTTAAGAGAAATAACCCTAAACGGAACTCTAAACCTCAGCTGTGCATGGCATGTAGGTAACCCTAACCCTAACCCTAACCCTAACCCTAACCCTAAGCCTAACCGTAACCCTAAGAGACCTAACCCTAAACGGAACTCAAAACCTCAGCTGTACATGGCATGTACCTAACCCTAACCCTAACCCTAACCCTAACCCTAACCCTAACCCTAAGAGACCTAACCCTAAACGGAACTCAAAACCTCAGCTGTGCATGGCATGTACCTAAGCCTAACCCTAACCCTAACCCTAACCCTAACCCTAACCCTAACCCTAACCCTAACCCTAACCCTAACCCTAAGAGACCTAACCCTAAACGGAACTCTAAACCTCAGATGTGCATGGCATATACCTAACCCTAACCCTAACCCTAACCCTAACCCTAACCCTAACCCTAATCCTGACCCTAAGAGGCCTAACCCTAAACGGAACTCTAAACCTCAGCTGTGCATGGCATGTACCTAACCCTAACCCTAACCCTAACCCTAACCCTAACCCTAACCCTAACCCTAACCCTAACCCTAACCCTACACCTAACCCTAACCGTAACCCTAAGAGACCTAACCCTAAACGGAACTCAAAACCTCAGCTGTGCATGGCATGTACATAACCCTAACCCTAACCCTAACCCTAACCCTAACCCTAACCCTAACCCTAGCCCTAACCCTAACCCTAAGAGACCTAACCCTAAACGGAACTCAAAACCTCAGCTGTGCATGGCATGTACCTAACCGTAACCCTAACCCTAACCCTAACCCTAACCCTAACCCTAACCGTAACCCTAAGAGACCTAACCCTAAACGGAACTCTAAACCTCAGATGTGCATGGCATATATCTAACCCTAACCCTAACCCTAACCCTAACCCTAATCCTGACCCTAAGAGGCCAAACCCTAAACGGAACTCTAAACCTCAGCTGTGCATGGCACGTGCATAACCCTAACCCTAACCCTAACCGTAACCCTAACCGTAACCCTAAGAGACCTAACCCTAAACGGAACTCTAAACCTCAGCTGTGCATGGCATGTACCTAACCCTAACCCTAACCCTAACCCTAACCCTAACCCTAACCCTAAAAGACCTAACCCTAAACGGAACTCTAAACCTCAGCTGTGCATGGCATGTACCTAACCCTAACCCTAACGTAACCGTAACCTTAACCCTAACCGTAACCCTAACCCTAACCGTAACCCTAATCCTAACCCTAACCCTAACCCTAACCCTAACCCTAATCCTGACCCTAAGAGGCCTAACCCTAAACGGAACTCTAAACCTCAGCTGTGCATTGCATGTGCATAACCCTAACCCTAACCCTAACCCTAAGAGACCTAACCCTAAACGGAACTCTAAACCTCAGCTGTGCATGGCATGTAGGTAACCCTAACCCTAACCCTAACCCTAACCCTAACCCTAACCCTAACCCTAACCCTAACCCTAACCCTAACCCTAACCCTAACCCTAACCCTAACCCTAAGAGGCCTAACCCTAAACGGAGGTCTAAACCTCATCTGTGCATGGCATGTAGGTAACCCTAACCCTAACCCTAACCGTAACCCTAACCCTAACCGT
>NW_026599591.1:1516875-1544375 GCF_023634155.1 Falco peregrinus | reverse complement strand
TGTACATAACCCTAACCCTAACCCTAACCCTAACCCTAACCCTAACCCTAACCCTAACCCTAACCCTAACCCGCACCCTAACCCTAAAACTGACCCTGAGAGAGCTAACCCTAAACGGAACTCTAAACGTTCAGCTGTGCATGGCATGTACCTAACCCTAACCCTAACCCTAACCCTAACCCTAACCCTAACCCTAACCCTAACCCTAACCCTAACCCTAACCCTAACCCTAACCCTAACCCTAAAAGACCTAACCCTACACGGAACTTAAAACCTCAGCTGTGCATGGCATGTACCTAACCCTAACCCTAACCCTAACCCTAACCCTAACCCTAACCCTAACCCTAACCCTAACCGTAACCCTAACCCTAACCCTAACCCTAACCCTAACCCTAAAAGACCTAACCCTACACGGAACTTAAAATTTCAGTTGTGCATGGCATGTACCTAACCCTAACCCTAACCCTAACCCTAACCCTAACCCTAACCCTAACCCTAACCCTAACCCTAACCCTAACCCTAAGAGACCTAACCCTAAACGGAACTCTAAACCTCAGCTGTGCATGGAATGTACCTAACCCTAACCCTAACCCTAACCCTAACCCTAACCCTAAGAGACCTAACCCTAAACGGAACTCAAAACCTCAGCTCTGCTTGGCATGTACCTAACCCTAACCCTAACCCTAACCCTAACCCTAACCCTAACCCTAATCACGACACTAAGAGGCTTAACCCTAAACGGAACTCAACCTCAGCTGTGCATGGCAGGTACATAACCATAATCCTAGCACTAACCCTAACCCTAACCCTAACCCTAACCCTAACCCTAACCCTAACCCTAACCCCAACCCTAACCCTAAGAGACCTAACCCTAAACGGAACTCAAAACCTCAGCTGTGCATGGCATGTACCTAACCCTAACCCTAACCCTAACCCTAACCCTAACCCTAACCCTAACCCTAACCCTAACCCTAAAAGACCTAACCCTAAAAGGAACTCTAAACCTCAGCTGTGCATGGCATGTACATAACCCTAACCCTAACCCTAACCCTAACCCTAACCTTAAGAGACCTAACCCTAAATGGAACTCAAAACCTCATCTGTGCTTGGCATGTACCTAACCCTAACCCTAACCCTAACCCTAACCCTAACCCTAACCCTAACCCTAACCCTAAGAGACCCAACCCTAAACGGAACTCAAAACCTCAGCTGTGCATGGCATGTACCTAACCCTAACCCTAACCCTAACCCTAACCCTAACCCTAACCCTAACCCTAACCCTAACCCTAACCCTAACTCAACCTCAGCGCTGCATGGCAGGTACATAACCATAACCCTAGCCCTAACCCTAACCCTAACCCTAACCCTAACCCTAACCCTAACCCTAACCCTAACCCTAACCCTAACCCTAACCCTAACCCTAACCCTAAGAGACCTAACCATAAACGGAACTCTAAACTTCAGCTGTGCATGGCATGTACCTAACCCTAACCCTAACCCTAACCCTAACCCTAACCCTAACCCTAACCCTAACCCTAACCTTAAAAGACCTAACCCTAAACGGAACTCTAAACCTCAGTTGTGCATGGCATGTACCTAACCCTAACCCTAACCCTAACCCTAACCCTAACCCTAACCCTAATCCTAAACCTAACCCTAACCCTAATCCTGACCCTAGGAGGCCTAACCCTAGACGGAATTCTAAACCTCAGCTGTGCATGGCATGTACATAACCCTAACCCTAACCCTAACCCTAACCCTAACCCTAACCCTAACCCGCACCCTAACCCTAAAACAGACCCTAAGAGAGCTAACCCTAAACGGAACTCTAAACCTCAGCTGTGCATGGCATGTACCTAACCCTAACCCTAAACCTAAACCTAACCCTAACCCTAACCGTAACCCTAACCCTAACCCTAACCCTAACCCTAACCCTAAGAGACCTAACCCTAAACGGAACTCTAAACCTCAGCTGTGCATGGCATGTACCTAACCCTAACACTAACTCTAACCCTAACCCTAACCCTAACCCTAACCCTAACCCTAACCCTAACCCTAACCTTAACCCTAACCCTAACCCTAACCCTAAGAGACCTAACCCTAAACGGAATTCAAAACCTCAGCTGTGCATGGCATGTACCTAACCCTAACCCTAACCCTAACCCTAACCCTAATCCTAACCCTAAGAGACCTAACCCTAAACGGAACTCTAAACCTCAGTTGTGCATGGCATGTACCTAACCCTAACCCTAACCCTAACCCTAACCCTAATCCTAAACCTAACCCTAACCCTAATCCTGACCCTAAGAGGCCTAACCCTAGTCGGAACTCTAAACCTCAGCTGTGCATGGCATGTACATAACCCTAACCCTAACCCTAACCCTAACCCTAACCCTAACCCTAACCCTAACCCTAACCCTAACCCTAACCCTAACCCTAACCCTAACCCTAAAACTGACCCTAAGAGAGCTAACCCTAAACGGAACTCTAAACCTCAGCTGTGCATGGCATGTACCTAACCCTAACCCTAACCCTAACCCTAACTCTAACCCTAATCTTAACCCTAACCCTAACCCTAATCCTAAACCTAACCCTAACCCTAAACCTAACCCTAACCCTAATCCTAACCCTAACCCTAACCCTAACCCTAACCTTAAAAGACCTAACCCTAAACGGAACTCTAAACCTACAACTGTGCATGGCATGTACCTAACCCTAACACTAACCCTAACCCTAACCCTAACCGTAACCCTAATCTTAACCCTAACCCTAAGAGACCTAACCCTAAACGGAACTCTAAACCTCAGTTGTGCATGGCATGTACCTATACCCTAACCCTAACCCTAACCCTAACCCTAACCCTAACCCTAAACCTAACCCTAACCCTAAAACTGACCCTAAGAGAGCTAACCCTGAACAGAACTCTAAACCTAAGCTGTGCATGGCATGTACCTAACCCTAACCCTAACCCTAACCCTAACCCTAACCCTAACCCTAACCCTAAGAGACCTAACCTTAAACGGAACTCAAAACCTCAGCTCTGCTTGGGATGTACCTAACCCTAACCCTAACCCTAACCCTAACCCTAACCCGAACCCGAACCCTAACCCTAATCATGACACTAAGAGGCTTAACCCTAAACGGAACTCAAAACCTCAGCTGTGCATGGCATGTACCTACCCCTAACCCTAACCCTAACCCTAACCCTAACCCTAACCCTAACCCTAACCCTAACCCTAACCCTAACCCTAACCCTAACCCTAACCCTAAGAGACCTAACCATAAACGGAACTCTAAACTTCAGCTGTGCATGGCATGTACCTAACCCTAACCCTAACCCTAACCCTAACCCTAACCCTAACCCTAACCCTAACCCTAACCTTAAAAGACCTAACCCTAAACGGAACTCTAAACCTCAGTTGTGCATGGCATGTACCTAACCCTAACCCTAACCCTAACCCTAACCCTAACCCTAACCCTAATCCTAAACCTAACCCTAACCCTAATCCTGACCCTAGGAGGCCTAACCCTAGACGGAATTCTAAACCTCAGCTGTGCATGGCATGTACATAACCCTAACCCTAACCCTAACCCTAACCCTAACCCTAACCCTAACCCGCACCCTAACCCTAAAACAGACCCTAAGAGAGCTAACCCTAAACGGAACTCTAAACCTCAGCTGTGCATGGCATGTACCTAACCCTAACCCTAAACCTAAACCTAACCCTAACCCTAACCGTAACCCTAACCCTAACCCTAACCCTAACCCTAACCCTAAGAGACCTAACCCTAAACGGAACTCTAAACCTCAGCTGTGCATGGCATGTACCTAACCCTAACACTAACTCTAACCCTAACCCTAACCCTAACCCTAACCCTAACCCTAACCCTAACCCTAACCTTAACCCTAACCCTAACCCTAACCCTAAGAGACCTAACCCTAAACGGAATTCAAAACCTCAGCTGTGCATGGCATGTACCTAACCCTAACCCTAACCCTAACCCTAACCCTAATCCTAACCCTAAGAGACCTAACCCTAAACGGAACTCTAAACCTCAGTTGTGCATGGCATGTACCTAACCCTAACCCTAACCCTAACCCTAACCCTAATCCTAAACCTAACCCTAACCCTAATCCTGACCCTAAGAGGCCTAACCCTAGTCGGAACTCTAAACCTCAGCTGTGCATGGCATGTACATAACCCTAACCCTAACCCTAACCCTAACCCTAACCCTAACCCTAACCCTAACCCTAACCCTAACCCTAACCCTAACCCTAACCCTAACCCTAACCCTAACCCTAACCCTAAAACTGACCCTAAGAGAGCTAACCCTAAACGGAACTCTAAACCTCAGCTGTGCATGGCATGTACCTAACCCTAACCCTAACCCTAACCCTAACTCTAACCCTAATCTTAACCCTAACCCTAACCCTAATCCTAAACCTAACCCTAACCCTAAACCTAACCCTAACCCTAATCCTAAACCTAACCCTAACCCTAATCCTGACCCTAAGAGGCCTAACCCTAGACGGAACTCTAAACCTCAGCTGTGCATGGCATGTACATAACCCTAACCCTAACCCTAACCCTAACCCTAACCCTAACCCTAACACTAACCCTAAACCTAACTCTAACCTTAAAAGACCTAACCCTAAACGGAACTCTAAACCTACAGCTGTGCATGGCATGTACCTAACCCTAACCCTAACCCTAACCCTAACCCTAACCCTAACCCTAACCCTAACCCTAAGAGACCTAACCCTAAACGGAACTCTAAACCTCAGTTGTGCATGGCATGTACCTAACCCTAACCCTAACCCTAACCCTAACCCTAACCCTAATCCTAAACCTAACCCTAACCCTAATCCTGACCCTAAGAGGCCTAACCCTAGACGGAACTCTAAACCTCAGCTGTGCATGGCATGTACCTAACCCTAACCCTAACCCTAACCCTAACCCTAACCCTAACCCTAACCCTAACCCTAACCCTAACCCTAACCCTAACCCTAACCCTAATCCTAAACCTAACCCTAACCCTAAACCTAACCCTAACCCTAATCCTAAACCTAACCCTAACCCTAATCCTGACCCTAAGAGGCCTAACCCTAGACGGAACTCTAAACCTCAGCTGTGCATGGCATGTACATAACCCTAACCCTAACCCTAACCCTAACCCTAACCCTAACCCTAACCCTAACCCTAACCCTAACCCGCACCCTAACCCTAAAACTGACCCTGAGAGAGCTAACCCTAAACGGAACTCTAAACGTACAGCTGTGCATGGCATGTACCTAACCCTAACCCTAACCCTAACCCTAACCCTAACCCTAACCCTAACCCTAACCCTAACCCTAAAAGACCTAACCCTACACGGAACTTAAAACCTCAGCTGTGCATGGCATGTACCTAACCCTAACCCTAACCCTAACCCTAACCCTAACCCTAACCCTAACCGTAACCCTAACCATAACCCTAACCCTAACCCTAACCCTAAAAGACCTAACCCTACACGGAACTTAAAACCTCAGTTGTGCATGGCATGTACCTAACCCTAACACTAACCCTAACCCTAACCCTAACCCTAACCCTAACCCTAACCCTAAGAGACCTAACCCTAAACGGAATTCAAAACCTCAGCTGTGCATGGCATTTGCCTAACCCTAACCCTAACCCTAACCCTAACCCTAACCCTAAAAGACCTAACCCTAAACGGAACTCTAAACCTCAGCTGTGCATGGAATGTACCTAACCCTAACCCTAACCCTAACCCTAACCCTAACCCTAAGAGACCTAACCCTAAACGGAACTCAAAACCTCAGCTCTGCTTGGCATGTACCTAACCCTAACCCTAACCCTAACCCTAACCCTAACCCTAACCCTAATCATGACACTAAGAGGCTTAACCCTAAACGGAACTCAACCTCAGCTGTGCATGGCAGGTACATAACCATAATCCTAGCCCTAACCCTAACCCTAACCCTAACCCTAACCCTAACCCTAACCCTAACCCTAACCCTAACCCCAACCCTAACCCTAAGAGACCTAACCCTAAACGGAACTCAAAACCTCAGCTGTGCATGGCATGTACCTAACCCTAACCCTAACCCTAACCCTAACCCTAACCCTAACCCTAACCCTAACCCTAACCCTAAAAGACCTAACCCTAAACGGAACTCTAAACCTCAGCTGTGCATGGCATGTACATAACCCTAACCCTAACCCTAACCCTAACCCTAACCTTAACCTTAAGAGACCTAACCCTAAATGGAACTCAAAACCTCATCTGTGCTTGGCATGTACCTAACCCTAACCCTAACCCTAACCCTAACCCTAACCCTAACCCTAACCCTAAGAGACCTAACCCTAAACGGAACTCAAAACCTCAGCTGTGCATGGCATGTACCTAATCCTAACCCTAACCCTAACCCTAACCCTAACCCTAACCCTAACCCTAACCCTAACCCTAACCCTAACCCTAACCTTAAAAGACCTAACCCTAAACGGAACTCTAAACCTACAACTGTGCATGGCATGTACCTACCCCTAACCCTAACCCTAACCCTAACCCTAACCCTAACCCTAACCCTAAAAGACCTAACCCTAAACGGAACTCTAAACCTCAGCTGTGCATGGCATGTACATAACCCTAACCCTAACCCTAACCCTAACCCTAACCCTAACCCTAACCCTAACCCTAAAACTGACCCTAAGAGAGCTAACCCTGAACAGAACTCTAAACCTCAGCTGTGCATGGCATGTACCTAACCCTAACCCTAACCCTAACCCCTAACCCTAACCCTAACCCTAACCCTAACCCTAACCCTAAGAGACCTAACCCTAAACGGAACTCAAAACCTCAGCTGTGCATGGCATGTACCTAATCCTAACCCTAACCCTAACCCTAACCCTAACCCTAACCCTAACCCTAACCCTAACCCTAACCCTAACCCTAACCTTAAAAGACCTAACCCTAAACGGAACTCTAAACCTACAACTGTGCATGGCATGTACCTACCCCTAACCCTAACCCTAACCCTAACCCTAACCCTAACCCTAACCCTAACCCTAAAAGACCTAACCCTAAACGGAACTCTAAACCTCAGCTGTGCATGGCATGTACATAACCCTAACCCTAACCCTAACCCTAACCCTAACCCTAACCCTAACCCTAACCCTAAAACTGACCCTAAGAGAGCTAACCCTGAACAGAACTCTAAACCTCAGCTGTGCATGGCATGTACCTAACCCTAACCCTAACCCTAACCCTAACCCTAACCCTAACCCTAACCCTAACCCTAACCCTAAGAGACCTAACCCTAAACGGAACTCAAAACCTCAGCTGTGCATGGCATGTACCTAATCCTAACCCTAACCCTAACCCTAACCCTAACCCTAACCCTAACCCTAACCCTAACCCTAACCCTAACCTTAAAAGACCTAACCCTAAACGGAACTCTAAACCTACAACTGTGCATGGCATGTACCTAACCCTAACACTAACCCTAACCCTAACCCTAACCGTAACCCTAATCTTAACCCTAACCCTAAGAGACCTAACCCTAAACGGAACTCTAAACCTCAGTTGTGCATGGCATGTACCTATACCCTAACCCTAACCCTAACCCTAACCCTAACCCTAACCCTAAACCTAACCCTAACCCTAAAACTGACCCTAAGAGAGCTAACCCTGAACAGAACTCTAAACCTCAGCTGTGCATGGCATGTACCTAACCCTAACCCTAACCCTAACCCTAACCCTAACCCTAACCCTAACCCTAAGAGACCTAACCTTAAACGGAACTCAAAACCTCAGCTCTGCTTGGGATGTACCTAACCCTAACCCTAACCCTAACCCTAACCCTAACCCGAACCCGAACCCTAACCCTAATCATGACACTAAGAGGCTTAACCCTAAACGGAACTCAAAACCTCAGCTGTGCATGGCATGTACCTACCCCTAACCCTAACCCTAACCCTAACCGTAACCCTAACCCTAACCCTAACCCTAAAAGACCTAACCCTAAACGGAACTCTAAACCTCAGCTGTGCATGGCATGTACATAACCCTAACCCTAACCCTAACCCTAACCTTAACCTTAAGAGACCTAACCCTAAATGGAACTCAAAACCTCATCTGTGCTTGGCATGTACCTAACCCTAACCCTAACCGTAACCCTAACCCTAACCCTAACCCTAACCCTAACCCTAACCCTAACCCTAACCCTAACCCTAACCCTAAGAGACCTAACCCTAAACGGAACTCAAAACCTCAGCTGTGCATGGCATGTACCTAATCCTAACCCTAACCCTAACCCTAACCCTAACCCTAACCCTAACCCTAACCCTAACCTTAAAAGACCTAACCCTAAACGGAACTCTAAACCTCAGCTGTGCATGGCATGTACCTAACCCTAACCCTAACCCTAACCCTAACCCTAACCCTAACCCTAACCTTAACCCTAACCTTAACCCTAACCCTAAGAGACCTAACCCTAAACGGAACTCTAAACCTCAGTTGTGCATGGCATGTACCTAACCCTAACCCCAACCCTAACCCTAACCCTAATCCTAAACCTAACCCTAACCCTAATCCTGACCCTAAGAGGCCTAACCCTAGTCGGAACTCTAAACCTCAGCTGTGCATGGCATGTACATAACCCTAACCCTAACCCTAACCCTAACCCTAACCCTAACCCTAACCCTAACCCTAACCCTAACCCTAACCCTAACCCTAACCCTAAAACTGACCCTAAGAGAGCTAACCCTGAACAGAACTCTAAACCTCAGCTGTGCATGGCATGTACCTAACCCTAACCCTAACCCTAACCCTAACCCTAACCCTAACCCTAACCCTAACCCTAAGAGACCTAACCCTAAACGGAACTCAAAACCTCAGCTGTGCATGGCATGTACCTAATCCTAACCCTAACCCTAACCCTAACCCTAACCCTAACCCTAACCCTAACCCTAACCCTAACCCTAACCCTAACCTTAAAAGACCTAACCCTAAACGGAACTCTAAACCTACAACTGTGCATGGCATGTACCTAACCCTAACCCTAACCCTAACCCTAACCCTACCCGGAACCCTAACCTTAACCCTAACCCTAAGAGACCTAACCCTAAACGGAACTCTAAACCTCAGTTGTGCATGGCATGTACCTATACCCTAACCCTAACCCTAACCCTAACCCTAACCCTAACCCTAAAACTGACCCTAAGAGAGCTAACCCTGAACAGAACTCTAAACCTCAGCTGTGCATGGCATGTACCTAACCCTAACCCTAACCCTAACCCTAACCCTAACCCTAACCCTAACCCTAACCCTAAGAGACCTAACCCTAAACGGAACTCAAAACCTCAGCTGTGCATGGCATGTACCTAACCCTAACCCTAACCCTAACCCTAACCCTAACCCTAACCCTAACCCTAACCCTAAGAGACCTAACCTTAAACGGAACTCAAAACCTCAGCTCTGCTTGGCATGTACCTAACCCTAACCCTAACCCTAACCCTAACCCTAACCCGAACCCGAACCCTAACCCTAATCATGACACTAAGAGGCTTAACCCTAAACGGAACTCAACCTCAGCTGTACATGGCAGGTACATAACCATAATCCTAGCCCTAACCCTAACCCTAACCCTAACCTTAACCCTAACCCTAACCCTAACCCTAGCCCTAACCCTAACCCTAAGAGACCTAACCCTAAACGGAACTCAAAACCTCAGCTGTGCATGGCATGTACCTAATCCTAACCCTAACCCTAACCCTAACTCTAACCCTAATCCTAACCCTAACCCTAACCCTAACCCTAACCCTAACCCTAACCCTAACCCTAACCTTAAAAGACCTTACCCTAAACGGAACTCTAAACCTACAGCTGTGCATGGCATGTACCTGAACCTAACCCTAAACCTAACCCTAACCCTAACCCTTACCTTAACCCTAACCCTAAGAGACCTAACCCTAAATGGAACTCAAAACCTCATCTGTGCTTGGCATGTACCTAACCCTAACCCTAACCCTAACCCTAACCGTAAAAGACCTAACCCTAAACGGAACTCTAAACCTCAGCTGTGCATGGCATGTACATAACCCTAACCCTAACCCTAACCCTAACCCTAACCTTAAGAGACCTAACCCAAAATGGAACTCAAAACCTCATCTGTGCTTGGCATGTACCTAACCCTAACCCTAACCCTAACCCTAACCCTAACCCTAACCCTAACCCTAACCCTAAGAGACCTAACCCTAAACGGAACTCAAAACCTCAGCTGTGCATGGCATGTACCTAATCCTAACCCTAACCCTAACCCTAACCCTAACCCTAACCCTAACCCTAACCCTAACCCTAACCTTAAAAGACCTAACCCTAAACGGAACTCTAAACCTCAGCTGTGCATGGCATGTACCTAACCCTAACCCTAACCCTAACCCTAAACCTAACCCTAACCGTAACCCTAACCTTAACCCTAACCCTAAGAGACCTAACCCTAAACGGAACTCTAAACCTCAGTTGTGCATGGCATGTACCTAACCCTAACCCTAACCCTAACCCTAACCCTAACCCTAACCCTAACCCTAACCCTAACCCTAACCCTAAGAGACCTAACCCTACACGGAACTCAAAACCTCAGCTGTGCATGGCATGTACCTAATCCTAACCCTAACCCTAACCCTAACCCTAACCCTAACCCTAACCCTAACCCTAACCCTAACCCTAACCCTAAGAGACCTAACCCTAAACGGAACTCTAAACCTCAGTTGTGCATGGCATGTACCTATACCCTAACCCTAACCCTAACCCTAACCCTAATCCTAACCCTAACCCTAACCCTAATCCTGACCCTAAGAGGCCTAACCCTAGTCGGAACTCTAAACCTCAGCTGTGCATGGCATGTACATAACCCTAACCCTAACCCTAACCGTAACCCTAACCCTAACCCTAACCCTAACCCTAACCCTAACCCTAACCCTAAAACTGACCCTAAGAGAGCTAACCCTGAACAGAACTCTAAACCTCAGCTGTGCATGGCATGTACCTAACCCTAACCCTAACCCTAACCCTAACCCTAACCCTAACCCTAACCCTAACCCTAACCCTAACCCTAAAAGACCTAACCCTACACGGAACTCAAAACCTCAGCTGTGCATGGCATGTACCTAACCCTAACCCTAAACCTAAGCCTAACCCTAACCCTAACCCTAACCGTAACCCTAACCGTAACCCTACCCCTAACCCTAACCCTAAGAGACCTAACCATAAACAGAACTCTAAACCTCAGCTGTGCATGGCATGTACCTACCCCTAACCCTAACCCTAACCCTAACCCTAACCCTAACCCTAACCCTAACCCTAACCCTAACCCTAAGAGACCTAACCCTAAACGGAACTCAAAACCTCAGCTGTGCATGGCATGTACCTAATCCTAACCCTAACCCTAACCCTAACCCTAACCTTAACCCTAACCCTAACCCTAACCTTAAAAGACCTAACCCTAAACGGAACTCTAAACCTACAACTGTGCATGGCATGTACCTAACCCTAACCCTAACCCTAACCCTAACCGTAAGAGACCTAACCCTAAACGGAACTCTAAACCTACAACTGTGCATGGCATGTACCTAACCCTAACCCTAACCCTAACCCTAACCCTAACCCTAACCCTAACCCTAACCCTAAAAGACCTAACCCTAAACGGAACTCTAAACCTCAGCTGTGCATGGCATGTACATAACCCTAACCCTAACCCTAACCCTAACCTTAACCTTAAGAGACCTAACCCTAAATGGAACTCAAAACCTCATCTGTGCTTGGCATGTACCTAACCCTAACCCTAACCCTAACCCTAACCGTAAAAGACCTAACCCTAAACGGAACTCTAAACCTCAGCTGTGCATGGCATGTACATAACCCTAACCCTAACCCTAACCCTAACCCTAACCCTAACCCTAACCCTAATCCTAAACCTAACCCTAACCCTAACCCTAATCCTGACCCTAAGAGGCCTAACCCAAAATGGAACTCTAAACCTCAGCTGTGCATGGCACGTACATAACCCTAACCCTAACCCTAAACCTAACCCTAACCCTAACACTAACCCTAACCCTAACCCTAAGAGACCTAACCCTAAACGGAACTCAAAACCTCAGCTGTGCATGGCATGTACCTAATCCTAACCCTAACCCTAACCCTAACCCTAACCCTAACCCTAACCCTAACCCTAACCCTAACCTTAAAAGACCTAACCCTAAACGGAACTCTAAACCTCAGCTGTGCATGGCATGTACCTAACCCTAACCCTAACCCTAACCCTAACCCTAACCCTAACCGTAACCCTAACCTTAACCCTAACCCTAAGAGACCTAACCCTAAACGGAACTCTAAACCTCAGTTGTGCATGGCATGTACCTAACCCTAACCCTAACCCTAACCCTAACCGTAAAAGACCTAACCCTAAACGGAACTCTAAACCTCAGCTGTGCATGGCATGTACATAACCCTAACCCTAACCCTAACCCTAACCCTAACCTTAAGAGACCTAACCCAAAATGGAACTCAAAACCTCATCTGTGCTTGGCATGTACCTAACCCTAACCCTAACCCTAACCCTAACCCTAACCCTAACCCTAACCCTAACCCTAAGAGACCTAACCCTAAACGGAACTCAAAACCTCAGCTGTGCATGGCATGTACCTAATCCTAACCCTAACCCTAACCCTAACCCTAACCCTAACCCTAACCCTAACCCTAACCCTAACCATAAAAGACCTAACCCTAAACGGAACTCTAAACCTCAGCTGTGCATGGCATGTACCTAACCCTAACCCTAACCCTAACCCTAACCCTAACCCTAACCGTAACCCTAACCTTAACCCTAACCCTAAGAGACCTAACCCTAAACGGAACTCTAAACCTCAGTTGTGCATGGCATGTACCTAACCCTAACCCTAACCCTAACCCTAACCCTAACCCTAACCCTAACCCTAACCCTAACCCTAACCCTAACCCTAAGAGACCTAACCCTACACGGAACTCAAAACCTCAGCTGTGCATGGCATGTACCTAATCCTAACCCTAACCCTAACCCTAACCCTAACCCTAACCCTAACCCTAACCCTAACCCTAACCCTAACCCTAACCCTAACCCTAAGAGACCTAACCCTAAACGGAACTCTAAACCTCAGTTGTGCATGGCATGTACCTATACCCTAACCCTAACCCTAACCCTAACCCTAATCCTAACCCTAACCCTAACCCTAATCCTGACCCTAAGAGGCCTAACCCTAGTCGGAACTCTAAACCTCAGCTGTGCATGGCATGTACATAACCCTAACCCTAACCCTAACCGTAACCCTAACCCTAACCCTAACCCTAACCCTAACCCTAACCCTAACCCTAACCCTAACCCTAAAACTGACCCTAAGAGAGCTAACCCTGAACAGAACTCTAAACCTCAGCTGTGCATGGCATGTACCTAACCCTAACCCTAACCCTAACCCTAACCCTAACCCTAACCCTAACCCTAACCCTAACCCTAACCCTAACCCTAACCCTAAAAGACCTAACCCTACACGGAACTCAAAACCTCAGCTGTGCATGGCATGTACCTAACCCTAACCCTAAACCTAAGCCTAACCCTAACCCTAACCCTAACCGTAACCCTAACCGTAACCCTAACCCTAACCCTAACCCTAACCCTAAGAGACCTAACCATAAACAGAACTCTAAACCTCAGCTGTGCATGGCATGTACCTACCCCTAACCCTAACCCTAACCCTGCACCCTAACCCTAACCCTAACCCTAACCCTAAAACTGACCCTAAGAGAGCTAACCATAAACGGAACTCTAAACCTCAGCTGTGCATGGCATGTACCTAACCCTAACCCTAACCCTAACCCTAACCCTAACCCTAACCCTAACCCTAACCCTAACCTTAAAAGACCTAACCCTAAACGGAACTCTAAACCTACAGCTGTGCATGGCATGTACCTAACCCTAACCCTAACCGTAACCCTAACCTTAACCCTAACGCTAAGAGACCTAACCCTAAACGGAACTCTAAACCTCAGTTGTGCATGGCATGTACCTAACCCTTACCCTAACCCTAACCCTAACCCTAACCCTAACCCTAATCCTAAACCTAACCCTAACCCTAATCCTGACCCTAAGAGGCCTAACCCTAGTCGGAACTCTAAACCTCAGCTGTGCATGGCATGTACATAACCCTAACCCTAACCCTAACCCTAACCCTAATCCTAACCCGCACCCTAACCCTAAAACTGACCCTGAGAGAGCTAACCCTAAACGGAACTCTAAACCTACAGCTGTGCATGGCATGTACCTAACTCTAACCGTAACCCTAACCCTAACCCTAACCCTAACCCTAACCCTAACCCTAACCCTAACCCTAACCCTAACCCTAAGAGACCTAACCCTAAACGGAACTCAAAACCTCAGCTCTGCTTGGCATGTACCTAACCCTAACCCTAACCCTAACCCTAACCCTAACCCTAACCCTAATCATGACACTAAGAGGCCTAACCCTAAACGGAACTCAAACTCAGCTGTGCATGGCAGGTACATAACCATAATCCTAGCCCTAACCCTAACCCTAACCCTAACCCTAACCCTAACCCTAACCCTAAGAGACCTAACCCTAAACGGAACTCAAAACCTCAGCTGTGCATGGCATGTACCTAACCCTAACCCTAACCCTAACCGTAACCCTAACCTTAACCCTAACCCTAAGAGACCTAACCCTAAACGGAACTCTAAACCTCAGCTGTGCATGGCATGTACATAACCCTAACCCTAACCCTAACCCTAACCCTAACCCTAATAGACCTAACCCTAAATGGAACTCAAAACCTCATCTGTGCTTGGCATGTACCTAACCCTAACCCTAACCCTAACCCTAACCCTAACCCTAAACCTAACCCTAACCCTAACCCTAACCCTAACCCTAACCCTAAGAGACCTAACCCTAAACGGAACTCTAAACCTCAGCTGTGCATGGCATGTACCTAACCCTAACCCTAACCCTAACCCTAACCCTAACCCTAACCCTAACCCTAACCCTAACCCTAACCCTAACCCTAACCCTAACCCTAACCCTAACCCTAAGAGACCTAACCCTAAACGGAATTCAAAATGTCAGCTGTGCATGGCATGTGCCTAACCCTAACCCTAACCCTAACCCTAACCCTAACCCTAAAAGACCTAACCCTAAACGGAACTCTAAACCTCAGCTGTGCATGGAATGTACCTAACCCTAACCCTAACCCTAACCCTAACCCTAACCCTAAGAGACCTAACCCTAAACGGAACTCAAAACCTCAGCTCTGCTTGGCATGTACCTAACCCTAACCCTAACCCTAACCCTAACCCTAACCCTAACCCTAACCCTAACCCTAACCCTAACCCTAAGAGACCTAACCCTAAACGGAACTCAAAACCTCAGCTGTGCATGGCATGTACCTAATCCTAACCCTAACCCTAACCCTAACCCTAACCCTAACCCTAACCCTAACCCTAACCCTAACCCTAACCTTAAAAGACCTAACGCTAAACGGAACTGTAAACCTACAACTGTGCATGGCATGTACATAACCCTAACCCTAACCCTAACCCTAACCGTAACCCTAACCTTAACCCTAACCCTAAGAGACCTAACCCTAAACGGAACTCTAAACCTCAGTTGTGCATGGCATGTACCTATACCCTAACCCTAACCCTAACCCTAACCCTAACCCTAATCCTGACCCTAAGAGGCCTAACCCTAGTCGGAACTCTAAACCTCAGCTGTGCATGGCATGTACATAACCCTAACCCTAACCCTAACCGTAACCCTAACTTTAACCCTAACCCTAACCCTAACCCTAACCCTAACCCTAAAACTGACCCTAAGAGAGCTAACCCTGAACAGAACTCTAAACCTCAGCTGTGCATGGCATGTACCTAACCCTAACCCTAACCCTAACCCTAACCCTAACCCTAACCCTAACCCTAACCCTAACCCTAACCCTAACCCTAACCCTAACCCTAAAAGACCTAACCCTACACGGAACTCAAAACCTCAGCTGTGCATGGCATGTACCTAACCCTAACCCTAAACCTAAGCCTAACCCTAACCCTAACCCTAACCGTAACCCTAACCGTAACCCTACCCCTAACCCTAACCCTAAGAGACCTAACCATAAACAGAACTCTAAACCTCAGCTGTGCATGGCATGTACCTACCCCTAACCCTAACCCTAACCCTAACCCTAACCCTAACCCTAACCCTAACCCTAACCCTAACCCTAAGAGACCTAACCCTAAACGGAACTCAAAACCTCAGCTGTGCATGGCATGTACCTAATCCTAACCCTAACCCTAACCCTAACCCTAACCTTAACCCTAACCCTAACCCTAACCTTAAAAGACCTAACCCTAAACGGAACTCTAAACCTACAACTGTGCATGGCATGTACCTAACCCTAACCCTAACCCTAACCCTAACCCTAAGAGACCTAACCCTAAACGGAACTCTAAACCTACAACTGTGCATGGCATGTACCTAACCCTAACCCTAACCCTAACCCTAACCCTAACCCTAACCCTAACCCTAACCCTAAAAGACCTAACCCTAAACGGAACTCTAAACCTCAGCTGTGCATGGCATGTACATAACCCTAACCCTAACCCTAACCCTAACCTTAACCTTAAGAGACCTAACCCTAAATGGAACTCAAAACCTCATCTGTGCTTGGCATGTACCTAACCCTAACCCTAACCCTAACCCTAACCGTAAAAGACCTAACCCTAAACGGAACTCTAAACCTCAGCTGTGCATGGCATGTACATAACCCTAACCCTAACCCTAACCCTAACCCTAACCCTAACCCTAACCCTAATCCTAAACCTAACCCTAACCCTAACCCTAATCCTGACCCTAAGAGGCCTAACCCAAAATGGAACTCTAAACCTCAGCTGTGCATGGCACGTACATAACCCTAACCCTAACCCTAAACCTAACCCTAACCCTAACACTAACCCTAACCCTAACCCTAAGAGACCTAACCCTAAACGGAACTCAAAACCTCAGCTGTGCATGGCATGTACCTAATCCTAACCCTAACCCTAACCCTAACCCTAACCCTAACCCTAACCCTAACCCTAACCCTAACCTTAAAAGACCTAACCCTAAACGGAACTCTAAACCTCAGCTGTGCATGGCATGTACCTAACCCTAACCCTAACCCTAACCCTAACCCTAACCCTAACCCTAACCGTAACCCTAACCTTAACCCTAACCCTAAGAGACCTAACCCTAAACGGAACTCTAAACCTCAGTTGTGCATGGCATGTACCTAACCCTAACCCTAACCCTAACCCTAACCGTAAAAGACCTAACCCTAAACGGAACTCTAAACCTCAGCTGTGCATGGCATGTACATAACCCTAACCCTAACCCTAACCCTAACCCTAACCTTAAGAGACCTAACCCAAAATGGAACTCAAAACCTCATCTGTGCTTGGCATGTACCTAACCCTAACCCTAACCCTAACCCTAACCCTAACCCTAACCCTAACCCTAACCCTAACCCTAAGAGACCTAACCCTAAACGGAACTCAAAACCTCAGCTGTGCATGGCATGTACCTAATCCTAACCCTAACCCTAACCCTAACCCTAACCCTAACCCTAACCCTAACCCTAACCCTAACCATAAAAGACCTAACCCTAAACGGAACTCTAAACCTCAGCTGTGCATGGCATGTACCTAACCCTAACCCTAACCCTAACCCTAACCCTAACCCTAACCGTAACCCTAACCTTAACCCTAACCCTAAGAGACCTAACCCTAAACGGAACTCTAAACCTCAGTTGTGCATGGCATGTACCTAACCCTAACCCTAACCCTAACCCTAACCCTAACCCTAACCCTAACCCTAACCCTAACCCTAACCCTAAGAGACCTAACCCTACACGGAACTCAAAACCTCAGCTGTGCATGGCATGTACCAAATCCTAACCCTAACCCTAACCCTAACCCTAACCCTAACCCTAACCCTAACCCTAACCCTAACCCTAACCCTAAGAGACCTAACCCTAAACGGAACTCTAAACCTCAGTTGTGCATGGCATGTACCTATACCCTAACCCTAACCCTAACCCTAACTCTAATCCTAACCCTAACCCTAACCCTAATCCTGACCCTAAGAGGCCTAACCCTAGTCGGAACTCTAAACCTCAGCTGTGCATGGCATGTACATAACCCTAACCCTAACCCTAACCGTAACCCTAACCCTAACCCTAACCCTAACCCTAACCCTAACCCTAACCCTAACCCTAACCCTAAAACTGACCCTAAGAGAGCTAACCCTGAACAGAACTCTAAACCTCAGCTGTGCATGGCATGTACCTAACCCTAACCCTAACCCTAACCCTAACCCTAACCCTAACCCTAACCCTAACCCTAACCCTAACCCTAAAAGACCTAACCCTACACGGAACTCAAAACCTCAGCTGTGCATGGCATGTACCTAACCCTAACCCTAAACCTAAGCCTAACCCTAACCCTAACCCTAACCGTAACCCTAACCGTAACCCTAACCCTAACCCTAACCCTAACCCTAAGAGACCTAACCATAAACAGAACTCTAAACCTCAGCTGTGCATGGCATGTACCTACCCCTAACCCTAACCCTAACCCTGCACCCTAACCCTAACCCTAACCCTAACCCTAAAACTGACCCTAAGAGAGCTAACCATAAACGGAACTCTAAACCTCAGCTGTGCATGGCATGTACCTAACCCTAACCCTAACCCTAACCCTAACCCTAACCCTAACCCTAACCCTAACCCTAACCTTAAAAGACCTAACCCTAAACGGAACTCTAAACCTACAGCTGTGCATGGCATGTACCTAACCCTAACCCTAACCGTAACCCTAACCTTAACCCTAACGCTAAGAGACCTAACCCTAAACGGAACTCTAAACCTCAGTTGTGCATGGCATGTACCTAACCCTTACCCTAACCCTAACCCTAACCCTAACCCTAACCCTAATCCTAAACCTAACCCTAACCCTAATCCTGACCCTAAGAGGCCTAACCCTAGTCGGAACTCTAAACCTCAGCTGTGCATGGCATGTACATAACCCTAACCCTAACCCTAACCCTAACCCTAATCCTAACCCGCACCCTAACCCTAAAACTGACCCTGAGAGAGCTAACCCTAAACGGAACTCTAAACCTACAGCTGTGCATGGCATGTACCTAACTCTAACCGTAACCCTAACCCTAACCCTAACCCTAACCCTAACCCTAACC
This sequence comes from Falco peregrinus, assembly GCF_023634155.1. Lineage (NCBI taxonomy): Eukaryota > Metazoa > Chordata > Aves > Falconiformes > Falconidae > Falco > Falco peregrinus. The sequence goes on along the minus strand of NW_026599591.1, from coordinate 1,525,050 downwards.
CTAACCCTAACCCTAACCCTAACCCTAAGAGACCTAACCCTAAACGGAACTCAAAACCTCAGCTCTGCTTGGCATGTACCTAACCCTAACCCTAACCCTAACCCTAACCCTAACCCTAACCCTAATCATGACACTAAGAGGCCTAACCCTAAACGGAACTCAAACTCAGCTGTGCATGGCAGGTACATAACCATAATCCTAGCCCTAACCCTAACCCTAACCCTAACCCTAACCCTAACCCTAACCCTAAGAGACCTAACCCTAAACGGAACTCAAAACCTCAGCTGTGCATGGCATGTACCTAACCCTAACCCTAACCCTAACCGTAACCCTAACCTTAACCCTAACCCTAAGAGACCTAACCCTAAACGGAACTCTAAACCTCAGCTGTGCATGGCATGTACATAACCCTAACCCTAACCCTAACCCTAACCCTAACCCTAACCCTAATAGACCTAACCCTAAATGGAACTCAAAACCTCATCTGTGCTTGGCATGTACCTAACCCTAACCCTAACCCTAACCCTAACCCTAACCCTAAACCTAACCCTAACCCTAACCCTAACCCTAACCCTAACCCTAAGAGACCTAACCCTAAACGGAACTCTAAACCTCAGCTGTGCATGGCATGTACCTAACCCTAACCCTAACCCTAACCCTAACCCTAACCCTAACCCTAACCCTAACCCTAACCCTAACCCTAACCCTAACCCTAACCCTAACCCTAAGAGACCTAACCCTAAACGGAATTCAAAATGTCAGCTGTGCATGGCATGTGCCTAACCCTAACCCTAACCCTAACCCTAACCCTAACCCTAAAAGACCTAACCCTAAACGGAACTCTAAACCTCAGCTGTGCATGGAATATACCTAACCCTAACCCTAACCCTAACCCTAACCCTAACCCTAAGAGACCTAACCCTAAACGGAACTCAAAACCTCAGCTCTGCTTGGCATGTACCTAACCCTAACCCTAACCCTAACCCTAACCCTAACCCTAACCCTAACCCTAACCCTAACCCTAAGAGACCTAACCCTAAACGGAACTCAAAACCTCAGCTGTGCATGGCATGTACCTAATCCTAACCCTAACCCTAACCCTAACCCTAACCCTAACCCTAACCCTAACCCTAACCCTAACCCTAACCTTAAAAGACCTAACGCTAAACGGAACTGTAAACCTACAACTGTGCATGGCATGTACATAACCCTAACCCTAACCCTAACCCTAACCGTAACCCTAACCTTAACCCTAACCCTAAGAGACCTAACCCTAAACGGAACTCTAAACCTCAGTTGTGCATGGCATGTACCTATACCCTAACCCTAACCCTAACCCTAACCCTAACCCTAATCCTAACCCTAACCCTAACCCTAATCCTGACCCTAAGAGGCCTAACCCTAGTCGGAACTCTAAACCTCAGCTGTGCATGGCATGTACATAACCCTAACCCTAACCCTAACCGTAACCCTAACCCTAACCCTAACCCTAACCCTAACCCTAACCCTAACCCTAAAACTGACCCTAAGAGAGCTAACCCTGAACAGAACTCTAAACCTCAGCTGTGCATGGCATGTACCTAACCCTAACCCTAACCCTAACCCTAACCCTAACCCTAACCCTAACCCTAAACCTAAGCCTAACCCTAACCCTAACCCTAACCGTAACCCTAACCGTAACCCTAACCCTAACCCTAACCCTAACCCTAAGAGACCTAACCATAAACAGAACTCTAAACCTCAGCTGTGCATGGCATGTACCTACCCCTAACCCTAACCCTAACCCTAACCCTAACCCTAACCCTAACCCTAACCCTAACCCTAAGAGACCTAACCCTAAACGGAACTCAAAACCTCAGCTGTGCATGGCATGTACCTAATCCTAACCCTAACCCTAACCCTAACCCTAACCCTAACCCTAACCCTAACCCTAACCCTAACCCTAACCCTAACCCTAACCTTAAAAGACCTAACCCTAAACGGAACTCTAAACCTACAACTGTGCATGGCATGTACCTAACCCTAACCCTAACCCTAACCCTAACCCTAAGAGACCTAACACTAAACGGAACTCAAAACCTCAGCTGTGCATGGCATGTACCTAACCCTAACCCTAACCCTAACCCTAACCCTAACCCTAACCCTAACCCTAACCCTAACCCTAAAAGACCTAACCCTAAACGGAACTCTAAACCTCAGCTGTGCATGGCATGTACATAACCCTAACCCTAACCCTAACCCTAACCTTAACCTTAAGAGACCTAACCCTAAATGGAACTCAAAACCTCATCTGTGCTTGGCATGTACCTAACCCTAACCCTAACCCTAACCCTAACCCTAACCCTAACCCTAACCCTAACCCTAACCCTAACCCTAAGAGACCTAACCCTAAACGGAACTCTAAACCTCAGCTGTGCATGGCATGTACCTAACCCTAACCCTAACCCTAACCCTAACCCTAACCCTAACCCTAACCCTAACCGTAACCCTAACCTTAACCCTAACCCTAAGAGACCTAACCCTAAACGGAACTCTAAACCTCAGTTGTGCATGGCATGTACCTAACCCTAACCCTAACCCTAACCCTAACCCTAACCCTAACCCTAACCCTAAAAGACCTAACCCTAAACGGAACTCTAAACCTCAGCTGTGCATGGCATGTACATAACCCTAACCCTAACCCTAACCCTAACCTTAACCTTAAGAGACCTAACCCTAAATGGAACTCAAAACCTCATCTGTGCTTGGCATGTACCTAACCCTAACCCTAACCCTAACCCTAACCCTAACCGTAAAAGACCTAACCCTAAACGGAACTCTAAACCTCAGCTGTGCATGGCATGTACATAACCCTAACCCTAACCCTAACCCTAACCCTAACCTTAAGAGACCTAACCCAAAATGGAACTCAAAACCTCATCTGTGCTTGGCATGTACCTAACCCTAAACCTAACCCTAACCCTAACCCTAACCCTAACCCTAACCCTAACCCTAACCCTAACCCTAACCCTAACCCTAAGAGACCTAACCCTAAACGGAACTCAAAACCTCAGCTGTGCATGGCATGTACCTAATCCTAACCCTAACCCTAACCCTAACCCTAACCCTAACCCTAACCCTAACCCTAACCCTAACCCTAACCTTAAAAGACCTAACCCTAAACGGAACTCTAAACCTCAGCTGTGCATGGCATGTACCTAACCCTAACCCTAACCCTAACCCTAACCCTAACCCTAACCCTAACCGTAACCCTAACCTTAACCCTAACCCTAAGAGACCTAACCCTAAACGGAACTCTAAACCTCAATTGTGCATGGCATGTACCTAACCCTAACCCTAACCCTAACCCTAACCCTAACCCTAACCATAACCCTAACCTTAACCCTAACCCTAAGAGACCTAACCCTACACGGAACTCAAAACCTCAGCTGTGCATGGCATGTACCTAATCCTAACCCTAACCCTAACCCTAACCCTAACCCTAACCCTAACCCTAACCCTAACCCTAACCCTAACCCTAACCCTAACCCTAACCCTAACCCTAACCCTAACCCTAAGAGACCTAACCCTAAACGGAACTCTAAACCTCAGTTGTGCATGGCATGTACCTATACCCTAACCCTAACCCTAACCCTAACCCTAATCCTAACCCTAACCCTAACCCTAATCCTGACCCTAAGAGGCCTAACCCTAGTCGGAACTCTAAACCTCAGCTGTGCATGGCATGTACATAACCCTAACCCTAACCCTAACCGTAACCCTAACCCTAACCCTAACCCTAACCCTAACCCTAACCCTAACCCTAACCCTAAAACTGACCCTAAGAGAGCTAACCCTGAACAGAACTCTAAACCTCAGCTGTGCATGGCATGTACCTAACCCTAACCCTAACCCTAACCCTAACCCTAACCCTAACCCTAACCCTAACCCTAACCCTAACCCTAACCCTAAAAGACCTAACCCTACACGGAACTCAAAACCTCAGCTGTGCATGGCATGTACCTAACCCTAACCCTAAACCTAAGCCTAACCCTAAGCCTAACCCTGACCGTAACCCTAACCCTAACCCTAACCCTAAGAGACCTAACCCTAAACGGAACTCTAAACCTACAACTGTGCATGGCATGTACCTAACCCTAACCCTAACCCTAACCCTAACCCTAACCCTAACCCTAACCCTAAAAGACCTAACCCTAAACGGAACTCTAAACCTCAGCTGTGCATGGCATGTACATAACCCTAACCCTAACCCTAACCCTAACCTTAACCTTAAGAGACCTAACCCTAAATGGAACTCAAAACCTCATCTGTGCTTGGCATGTACCTAACCCTAACCCTAACCCTAACCCTAACCGTAAAAGACCTAACCCTAAACGGAACTCTAAACCTCAGCTGTGCATGGCATGTACATAACCCTAACCCTAACCCTAACCCTAACCCTAACCTTAAGAGACCTAACCCAAAATGGAACTCAAAACCTCATCTGTGCTTGGCATGTACCTAACCCTAACCCTAACCCTAACCCTAACCCTAACCCTAACCCTAACCCTAACCCTAAGAGACCTAACCCTAAACGGAACTCAAAACCTCAGCTGTGCATGGCATGTACCTAATCCTAACCCTAACCCTAACCCTAACCCTAACCCTAACCCTAACCCTAACCCTAACCCTAACCCTAACCATAAAAGACCTAACCCTAAACGGAACTCTAAACCTCAGCTGTGCATGGCATGTACCTAACCCTAACCCTAACCCTAACCCTAACCCTAACCCTAACCGTAACCCTAACCTTAACCCTAACCCTAAGAGACCTAACCCTAAACGGAACTCTAAACCTCAGTTGTGCATGGCATGTACCTAACCCTAACCCTAACCCTAACCCTAACCCTAACCCTAACCGTAACCCTAACCTTAACCCTAACCCTAAGAGACCTAACCCTAAACGGAACTCTAAACCTCAGTTGTGCATGGCATGTACCTAACCCTAACCCTAACCCTAACCCTAACCCTAACCCTAACCCTAACCCTAACCCTAACCCTAACCCTAACCCTAACCCTAAGAGACCTAACCCTACACGGAACTCAAAACCTCAGCTGTGCATGGCATGTACCTAATCCTAACCCTAACCCTAACCCTAACCCTAACCCTAACCCTAACCCTAACCCTAACCCTAACCCTAACCCTAACCCTAAGAGACCTAACCCTAAACGGAACTCTAAACCTCAGTTGTGCATGGCATGTACCTATACCCTAACCCTAACCCTAACCCTAACCCTAACCCTAACCCTAATCCTGACCCTAAGAGGCCTAACCCTAGTCGGAACTCTAAACCTCAGCTGTGCATGGCATGTACATAACCCTAACCCTAACCCTAACCGTAACCCTAACCCTAACCCTAACCCTAACCCTAACCCTAACCCTAACCCTAACCCTAACCCTAAAACTGACCCTAAGAGAGCTAACCCTGAACAGAACTCTAAACCTCAGCTGTGCATGGCATGTACCTAACCCTAACCCTAACCCTAACCCTAACCCTAACCCTAACCCTAACCCTAACCCTAACCCTAACCCTAACCCTAACCCTAAAAGACCTAACCCTACACGGAACTCAAAACCTCAGCTGTGCATGGCATGTACCTAACCCTAACCCTAAACCTAAGCCTAACCCTAACCCTAACCCTAACCGTAACCCTAACCGTAACCCTAACCCTAACCCTAACCCCAACCCTAAGAGACCTAACCATAAACAGAACTCTAAACCTCAGCTGTGCATGGCATGTACCTACCCCTAACCCTAACCCTAACCCTACACCCTAACCCTAACCCTAACCCTAACCCTAAAACTGACCCTAAGAGAGCTAACCATAAACGGAACTCTAAACCTCAGCTGTGCATGGCATGTACCTAACCCTAACCCTAACCCTAACCCTAACCCTAACCCTAACCCTAACCCTAACCTTAAAAGACCTAACCCTAAACGGAACTCTAAACCTACAGCTGTGCATGGCATGTACCTAACCCTAACCCTAACCCTAACCCTAACCTTAACCCTAACGCTAAGAGACCTAACCCTAAACGGAACTCTAAACCTCAGTTGTGCATGGCATGTACCTAACCCTTACCCTAACCCTAACCCTAACCCTAACCCTAACCCTAATCCTAAACCTAACCCTAACCCTAATCCTGACCCTAAGAGGCCTAACCCTAGTCGGAACTCTAAACCTCAGCTGTGCATGGCATGTACATAACCCTAACCCTAACCCTAACCCTAACCCTAATCCTAACCCGCACCCTAACCCTAAAACTGACCCTGAGAGAGCTAACCCTAAACGGAACTCTAAACCTACAGCTGTGCATGGCATGTACCTAACTCTAACCGTAACCGTAACCCTAACCCTAACCCTAACCCTAACCCTAACCCTAACCCTAACCCTAACCCTAACCCTAACCCTAACCCTAACCCTAAGAGACCTAACCCTAAACGGAACTCAAAACCTCAGCTCTGCTTGGCACGTACCTAACCCTAACCCTAACCCTAACCCTAACCCTAACCCTAACCCTAACCCTAACCCTAATCATGACACTAAGAGGCCTAACCCTAAACGGAACTCAAACTCAGCTGTGCATGGCAGGTACATAACCATAATCCTAGCCCTAACCCTAACCCTAACCCTAACCCTAACCCTAACCCTAACCCTAAGAGACCTAACCCTAAACGGAACTCAAAACCTCAGCTGTGCATGGTATGTACCTAACCCTAACCCTAACCCTAACCGTAACCCTAACCTTAACCCTAACCCTAAGAGACCTAACCCTAAACGGAACTCTAAACCTCAGCTGTGCATGGCATGTACATAACCCTAACCCTAACCCTAACCCTAACCCTAACCCTAATAGACCTAACCCTAAATGGAACTCAAAACCTCATCTGTGCTTGGCATGTACCTAACCCTAACCCTAACCCTAACCCTAACCCTAACCCTAAACCTAACCCTAACCCTAACCCTAACCCTAACCCTAACCCTAAGAGACCTAACCCTAAACGGAACTCTAAACCTCAGCTGTGCATGGCATGTACCTAACCCTAACCCTAACCCTAACCCTAACCCTAACCCTAACCCTAACCCTAACCCTAACCCTAACCCTAACCCTAACCCTAACCCTAACCCTAACCCTAAGAGACCTAACCCTAAACGGAATTCAAAATGTCAGCTGTGCATGGCATGTGCCTAACCCTAACCCTAACCCTAACCCTAACCCTAACCCTAAAAGACCTAACCCTAAACGGAACTCAAAACCTCAGCTGTGCATGGCATGTACCTAACCCTAACCCTAAACCTAAGCCTAACCCTAACCCTAACCCTAACCGTAACCCTAACCGTAACCCTAACCCTAACCCTAACCCCAACCCTAAGAGACCTAACCATAAACAGAACTCTAAACCTCAGCTGTGCATGGCATGTACCTACCCCTAACCCTAACCCTAACCCTACACCCTAACCCTAACCCTAACCCTAACCCTAAAACTGACCCTAAGAGAGCTAACCATAAACGGAACTCTAAACCTCAGCTGTGCATGGCATGTACCTAACCCTAACCCTAACCCTAACCCTAACCCTAACCCTAACCCTAACCCTAACCTTAAAAGACCTAACCCTAAACGGAACTCTAAACCTACAGCTGTGCATGGCATGTACCTAACCCTAACCCTAACCCTAACCCTAACCTTAACCCTAACGCTAAGAGACCTAACCCTAAACGGAACTCTAAACCTCAGTTGTGCATGGCATGTACCTAACCCTTACCCTAACCCTAACCCTAACCCTAACCCTAACCCTAATCCTAAACCTAACCCTAACCCTAATCCTGACCCTAAGAGGCCTAACCCTAGTCGGAACTCTAAACCTCAGCTGTGCATGGCATGTACATAACCCTAACCCTAACCCTAACCCTAACCCTAATCCTAACCCGCACCCTAACCCTAAAACTGACCCTGAGAGAGCTAACCCTAAACGGAACTCTAAACCTACAGCTGTGCATGGCATGTACCTAACTCTAACCGTAACCGTAACCCTAACCCTAACCCTAACCCTAACCCTAACCCTAACCCTAACCCTAACCCTAACCCTAACCCTAACCCTAACCCTAAGAGACCTAACCCTAAACGGAACTCA
>NW_026599591.1:1506875-1514375 GCF_023634155.1 Falco peregrinus | reverse complement strand
CCCTAACCCTAACCCTAACCCTAACCCTAACCCTAACCGTAACCCTAACCTTAACCCTAACCCTAAGAGACCTAACCCTAAACGGAACTCTAAACCTCAGTTGTGCATGGCATGTACCTAACCCTAACCCCAACCCTAACCCTAACCCTAATCCTAAACCTAACCCTAACCCTAATCATGACCCTAAGAGGCCTAACCCTAGTCGGAACTCTAAACCTCAGCTGTGCATGGCATGTACATAACCCTAACCCTAACCCTAACCGTAATCCTAACCCTAACCCTAACCCTAACCCTAACCCTAACCCTAACCCTAAAACTGACCCTAAGAGAGCTAACCCTGAACAGAACTCAAAACCTCAGCTGTGCATGGCATGTACCTAACCCTAACCCTAACCCTAACCCTAACCCTAACCCTAACCCTAAACCTAAGCCTAACCCTAACCCTAACCCTAACCGTAACCCTAACCGTAACCCTAACCCTAACCCTAACCCTAACCCTAAGAGACCTAACCATAAACAGAACTCTAAACCTCAGCTGTGCATGGCATGTACCTACCCCTTACCCTAACCCTAACCCTAAACCTAACCCTAACCCTAACCCTAACCCTAACCCTGACCCTAAGAGGCCTAACCCTAGTCGGAACTCTAAACCTCAGCTGTGCATGGCATGTACCTAATCCTAACCCTAACCCTAACCCTAACCCTAACCCTAACCCTAACCCTAACCCTAACCCTAACCCTAACCTTAAAAGACCTAACCCTAAACGGAACTCTAAACCTACAACTGTGCATGGCATGTACCTAACCCTAACCCTAACCCTAACCCTAACCCTAAGAGACCTAACCCTAAACGGAACTCAAAACCTCAGCTGTGCATGGCATGTACCTAACCCTAACCCTAACCCTAACCCTAACCCTAACCCTAACCCTAACCCTAAAAGACCTAACTTTAAATGGAACTCTAAACCTCAGCTGTGCATGGCATGTACATAACCCTAACCCTAACCCTAACCCTAACCTTAACCTTAAGAGACCTAACCCTAAATGGAACTCAAAACCTCGTCTGTGCTTGGCATGTACCTAACCCTAACCCTAACCCTAACCCTAACCCTAACCCTAACCCTAACCCTAACCCTAACCCTAACCCTAACCCTAACCCTAACCCTAACCCTAACCCTAACCCTAAGAGACCTAACCCTAAACGGAACTCAAAACCTCAGCTGTGCATGGCATGTACCTAATCCTAACCCTAACCCTAACCCTAACCCTAACCCTAACCCTAACCCTAACCCTAACCCTAACCTTAAAAGACCTAACCCTAAACGGAACTCTAAACCTCAGCTGTGCATGGCATGTACCTAACCCTAACCCTAACCCTAACCCTAACCCTAACCCTAACCCTAACCGTAACCCTAACCTTAACCCTAACCCTAAGAGACCTAACCCTAAACGGAACTCTAAACCTCAATTGTGCATGGCATGTACCTAACCCTAACCCTAACCCTAACCCTAACCCTAACCCTAACCATAACCCTAACCTTAACCCTAACCCTAAGAGACCTAACCCTACACGGAACTCAAAACCTCAGCTGTGCATGGCATGTACCTAATCCTAACCCTAACCCTAACCCTAACCCTAACCCTAACCCTAACCCTAACCCTAACCCTAACCCTAACCCTAACCCTAACCCTAACCCTAACCCTAACCCTAAGAGACCTAACCCTAAACGGAACTCTAAACCTCAGTTGTGCATGGCATGTACCTATACCCTAACCCTAACCCTAACCCTAACCCTAATCCTAACCCTAACCCTAACCCTAATCCTGACCCTAAGAGGCCTAACCCTAGTCGGAACTCTAAACCTCAGCTGTGCATGGCATGTACATAACCCTAACCCTAACCCTAACCGTAACCCTAACCCTAACCCTAACCCTAACCCTAACCCTAACCCTAACCCTAACCCTAAAACTGACCCTAAGAGAGCTAACCCTGAACAGAACTCTAAACCTCAGCTGTGCATGGCATGTACCTAACCCTAACCCTAACCCTAACCCTAACCCTAACCCTAACCCTAACCCTAACCCTAACCCTAACCCTAACCCTAAAAGACCTAACCCTAAACGGAACTCAAAACCTCAGCTGTGCATGGCATGTACCTAATCCTAACCCTAACCCTAACCCTAACCCTAACCCTAACCCTAACCCTAACCCTAACCCTAACCTTAAAAGACCTAACCCTAAACGGAACTCTAAACCTCAGCTGTGCATGGCATGTACCTAACCCTAACCCTAACCCTAACCCTAACCCTAACCCTAACCCTAACCGTAACCCTAACCTTAACCCTAACCCTAAGAGACCTAACCCTAAACGGAACTCTAAACCTCAATTGTGCATGGCATGTACCTAACCCTAACCCTAACCCTAACCCTAACCCTAACCCTAACCATAACCCTAACCTTAACCCTAACCCTAAGAGACCTAACCCTACACGGAACTCAAAACCTCAGCTGTGCATGGCATGTACCTAATCCTAACCCTAACCCTAACCCTAACCCTAACCCTAACCCTAACCCTAACCCTAACCCTAACCCTAACCCTAACCCTAACCCTAACCCTAACCCTAACCCTAAGAGACCTAACCCTAAACGGAACTCTAAACCTCAGTTGTGCATGGCATGTACCTATACCCTAACCCTAACCCTAACCCTAACCCTAATCCTAACCCTAACCCTAACCCTAATCCTGACCCTAAGAGGCCTAACCCTAGTCGGAACTCTAAACCTCAGCTGTGCATGGCATGTACATAACCCTAACCCTAACCCTAACCGTAACCCTAACCCTAACCCTAACCCTAACCCTAACCCTAACCCTAACCCTAACCCTAAAACTGACCCTAAGAGAGCTAACCCTGAACAGAACTCTAAACCTCAGCTGTGCATGGCATGTACCTAACCCTAACCCTAACCCTAACCCTAACCCTAACCCTAACCCTAACCCTAACCCTAACCCTAACCCTAACCCTAAAAGACCTAACCCTACACGGAACTCAAAACCTCAGCTGTGCATGGCATGTACCTAACCCTAACCCTAAACCTAAGCCTAACCCTAAGCCTAACCCTGACCGTAACCCTAACCCTAACCCTAACCCTAAGAGACCTAACCCTAAACGGAACTCTAAACCTACAACTGTGCATGGCATGTACCTAACCCTAACCCTAACCCTAACCCTAACCCTAACCCTAACCCTAACCCTAAAAGACCTAACCCTAAACGGAACTCTAAACCTCAGCTGTGCATGGCATGTACATAACCCTAACCCTAACCCTAACCCTAACCTTAACCTTAAGAGACCTAACCCTAAATGGAACTCAAAACCTCATCTGTGCTTGGCATGTACCTAACCCTAACCCTAACCCTAACCCTAACCGTAAAAGACCTAACCCTAAACGGAACTCTAAACCTCAGCTGTGCATGGCATGTACATAACCCTAACCCTAACCCTAACCCTAACACTAACCTTAAGAGACCTAACCCAAAATGGAACTCAAAACCTCATCTGTGCTTGGCATGTACCTAACCCTAACCCTAACCCTAACCCTAACCCTAACCCTAACCCTAACCCTAACCCTAAGAGACCTAACCCTAAACGGAACTCAAAACCTCAGCTGTGCATGGCATGTACCTAATCCTAACCCTAACCCTAACCCTAACCCTAACCCTAACCCTAACCCTAACCCTAACCCTAACCCTAACCATAAAAGACCTAACCCTAAACGGAACTCTAAACCTCAGCTGTGCATGGCATGTACCTAACCCTAACCCTAACCCTAACCCTAACCCTAACCCTAACCGTAACCCTAACCTTAACCCTAACCCTAAGAGACCTAACCCTAAACGGAACTCTAAACCTCAGTTGTGCATGGCATGTACCTAACCCTAACCCTAACCCTAACCCTAACCCTAACCCTAACCGTAACCCTAACCTTAACCCTAACCCTAAGAGACCTAACCCTAAACGGAACTCTAAACCTCAGTTGTGCATGGCATGTACCTAACCCTAACCCTAACCCTAACCCTAACCCTAACCCTAACCCTAACCCTAACCCTAACCCTAACCCTAACCCTAACCCTAAGAGACCTAACCCTACACGGAACTCAAAACCTCAGCTGTGCATGGCATGTACCTAATCCTAACCCTAACCCTAACCCTAACCCTAACCCTAACCCTAACCCTAACCCTAACCCTAACCCTAACCCTAACCCTAAGAGACCTAACCCTAAACGGAACTCTAAACCTCAGTTGTGCATGGCATGTACCTATACCCTAACCCTAACCCTAACCCTAACCCTAACCCTAACCCTAATCCTGACCCTAAGAGGCCTAACCCTAGTCGGAACTCTAAACCTCAGCTGTGCATGGCATGTACATAACCCTAACCCTAACCCTAACCGTAACCCTAACCCTAACCCTAACCCTAACCCTAACCCTAACCCTAACCCTAACCCTAACCCTAAAACTGACCCTAAGAGAGCTAACCCTGAACAGAACTCTAAACCTCAGCTGTGCATGGCATGTACCTAACCCTAACCCTAACCCTAACCCTAACCCTAACCCTAACCCTAACCCTAACCCTAACCCTAACCCTAACCCTAACCCTAAAAGACCTAACCCTACACGGAACTCAAAACCTCAGCTGTGCATGGCATGTACCTAACCCTAACCCTAAACCTAAGCCTAACCCTAACCCTAACCCTAACCGTAACCCTAACCGTAACCCTAACCCTAACCCTAACCCCAACCCTAAGAGACCTAACCATAAACAGAACTCTAAACCTCAGCTGTGCATGGCATGTACCTACCCCTAACCCTAACCCTAACCCTACACCCTAACCCTAACCCTAACCCTAACCCTAAAACTGACCCTAAGAGAGCTAACCATAAACGGAACTCTAAACCTCAGCTGTGCATGGCATGTACCTAACCCTAACCCTAACCCTAACCCTAACCCTAACCCTAACCCTAACCCTAACCTTAAAAGACCTAACCCTAAACGGAACTCTAAACCTACAGCTGTGCATGGCATGTACCTAACCCTAACCCTAACCCTAACCCTAACCTTAACCCTAACGCTAAGAGACCTAACCCTAAACGGAACTCTAAACCTCAGTTGTGCATGGCATGTACCTAACCCTTACCCTAACCCTAACCCTAACCCTAACCCTAACCCTAATCCTAAACCTAACCCTAACCCTAATCCTGACCCTAAGAGGCCTAACCCTAGTCGGAACTCTAAACCTCAGCTGTGCATGGCATGTACATAACCCTAACCCTAACCCTAACCCTAACCCTAATCCTAACCCGCACCCTAACCCTAAAACTGACCCTGAGAGAGCTAACCCTAAACGGAACTCTAAACCTACAGCTGTGCATGGCATGTACCTAACTCTAACCGTAACCGTAACCCTAACCCTAACCCTAACCCTAACCCTAACCCTAACCCTAACCCTAACCCTAACCCTAACCCTAACCCTAACCCTAAGAGACCTAACCCTAAACGGAACTCAAAACCTCAGCTCTGCTTGGCACGTACCTAACCCTAACCCTAACCCTAACCCTAACCCTAACCCTAACCCTAACCCTAATCATGACACTAAGAGGCCTAACCCTAAACGGAACTCAAACTCAGCTGTGCATGGCAGGTACATAACCATAATCCTAGCCCTAACCCTAACCCTAACCCTAACCCTAACCCTAACCCTAACCCTAAGAGACCTAACCCTAAACGGAACTCAAAACCTCAGCTGTGCATGGTATGTACCTAACCCTAACCCTAACCCTAACCGTAACCCTAACCTTAACCCTAACCCTAAGAGACCTAACCCTAAACGGAACTCTAAACCTCAGCTGTGCATGGCATGTACATAACCCTAACCCTAACCCTAACCCTAACCCTAACCCTAATAGACCTAACCCTAAATGGAACTCAAAACCTCATCTGTGCTTGGCATGTACCTAACCCTAACCCTAACCCTAACCCTAACCCTAACCCTAAACCTAACCCTAACCCTAACCCTAACCCTAACCCTAACCCTAAGAGACCTAACCCTAAACGGAACTCTAAACCTCAGCTGTGCATGGCATGTACCTAACCCTAACCCTAACCCTAACCCTAACCCTAACCCTAACCCTAACCCTAACCCTAACCCTAACCCTAACCCTAACCCTAACCCTAAGAGACCTAACCCTAAACGGAATTCAAAATGTCAGCTGTGCATGGCATGTGCCTAACCCTAACCCTAACCCTAACCCTAACCCTAACCCTAAAAGACCTAACCCTAAACGGAACTCTAAACCTCAGCTGTGCATGGAATGTACCTAACCCTAACCCTAACCCTAACCCTAACCCTAACCCTAAGAGACCTAACCCTAAACGGAACTCAAAACCTCAGCTCTGCTTGGCATGTACCTAACCCTAACCCTAACCCTAACCCTAACCCTAACCCTAACCCTAACCCTAACCCTAACCCTAACCCTAAGAGACCTAACCCTAAACGGAACTCAAAACCTCAGCTGTGCATGGCATGTACCTAATCCTAACCCTAACCCTAACCCTAACCCTAACCCTAACCCTAACCCTAACCCTAACCCTAACCCTAACCCTAACCCTAACCTTAAAAGACCTAACGCTAAACGGAACTCTAAACCTACAACTGTGCATGGCATGTACATAACCCTAACCCTAACCCTAACCCTAACCCTAACCCTAACCGTAACCCTAACCTTAACCCTAACCCTAAGAGACCTAACCCTAAACGGAACTCTAAACCTCAGTTGTGCATGGCATGTACCTATACCCTAACCCTAACCCTAACCCTAACCCTAATCCTAACCCTAACCCTAACCCTAACCCTAATCCTGACCCTAAGAGGCCTAACCCTAGTCGGAACTCTAAACCTCAGCTGTGCATGGCATGTACATAACCCTAAACCTAACCCTAACCGTAACCCTAACCCTAACCCTAACCCTAACCCTAACCCTAACCCTAACCCTAAAACTGACCCTAAGAGAGCTAACCCTGAACAGAACTCTAAACCTCAGCTGTGCATGGCATGTACCTAACCCTAACCCTAACCCTAACCCTAACCTTAACCTTAAGAGACCTAACCCTAAATGGAACTCAAAACCTCATCTGTGCTTGGCATGTACCTAACCCTAACCCTAACCCTAACCCTAACCCTTACCCTAACCCTAACCCTAACCCTAACCCTAACCCTAAGAGACCTAACCCTAAACGGAACTCAAAACCTCAGCTGTGCATGGCATGTACCTAATCCTAACCCTAACCCTAACCCTAACCCTAACCCTAACCCTAACCCTAACCCTAACCCTAACCCTAACCCTAACCTTAAAAGACCTAACCCTAAACGGAACTCTAAACCTCAGCTGTGCATGGCATGTACCTAACCCTAACCCTAACCCTAACCCTAACCCTAACCC
>NW_026599591.1:1491875-1499375 GCF_023634155.1 Falco peregrinus | reverse complement strand
CCTAACCCTAAACGGAACTCTAAACCTACAACTGTGCATGGCATGTACCTAACCCTAACCCTAACCCTAACCCTAACCCTAAGAGACCTAACCCTAAACGGAACTCAAAACCTCAGCTGTGCATGGCATGTACCTAACCCTAACCCTAACCCTAACCCTAACCCTAACCCTAACCCTAACCCTAACCCTAAAAGACCTAACCCTAAACGGAACTCTAAACCTCAGCTGTGCATGGCATGTACATAACCCTAACCCTAACCCTAACCCTAACCTTAACCTTAAGAGACCTAACCCTAAATGGAACTCAAAACCTCATCTGTGCTTGGCATGTACCTAACGCTAACCCTAACCCTAACCCTAACCCTAACCCTAACCCTAACCCTAAGAGACCTAACCCTAAACGGAACTCAAAACCTCAGCTGTGCATGGCATGTACCTATATCCTAACCCTAACCCTAACCCTAACCCTAACCCTAACCCTAACCCTAACCCTAACCCTAACCTTAAAAGACCTAACCCTAAACGGAACTCTAAACCTCAGCTGTGCATGGCATGTACCTAACCCTAACCCTAACCCTAACCCTAACCCTAACCCTAACCCTAACCCTAACCGTAACCCTAACCTTAACCCTAACCCTAAGAGACCTAACCCTAAACGGAACTCTAAACCTCAGTTGTGCATGGCATGTACCTAACCCTAACCCCAACCCTAACCCTAACCCTAATCCTAAACCTAACCCTAACCCTAATCCTGACCCTAAGAGGCCTAACCCTAGTCGGAACTCTAAACCTCAGCTGTGCATGGCATGTACATAACCCTAACCCTAACCCTAACCCTAACCCTAACCCTAACCCTAACCCTAACCCTAACCCTAACCCTAAAACTGACCCTAAGAGAGCTAACCCTGAACAGAACTCTAAACCTCAGCTGTGCATGGCATGTACCTAACCCTAACCCTAACCCTAACCCTAACCCTAACCCTAACCCTAACCCTAACCCTAACCCTAACCCTAACCCTAACCCTAACCCTAACCCTAACCCTAAGAGACCTAACCCTAAACGGAACTCAAAACCTCAGCTGTGCATGGCATGTACCTAACCCTAACCCTAACCCTAACCCTAACCCTAACCCTAACCCTAACCCTAACCCTAACCCTAACCTTAAAAGACCTAACCCTAAACGGAACTCTAAACCTACAACTGTGCATGGCATGTACCTAAACCTAACCCTAACCCTAACCCTAACCCTAACCCTAACCCTAACCGTAACCCTAACCTTAACCCTAACCCTAAGAGACCTAACCCTAAACGGAACTCTAAACCTCAGTTGTGCATGGCATGTACCTATACCCTAACCCTAACCCTAACCCTAACCCTAACCCTAACCCTAAAACTGACCCTAAGAGAGCTAACCCTGAACAGAACTCTAAACCTCAGCTGTGCATGGCATGTACCTAACCCTAACCCTAACCCTAACCCTAACCCTAACCCTAACCCTAACCCTAAGAGACCTAACCCTAAACGGAACTCAAAACCTCAGCTGTGCATGGCATGTACCTAATCCTAACCCTAACCCTAACCCTAACCCTAACCCTAATCCTAAACCTAACCCTAACCCTAACCCTAACCTTAAAAGACCTAACCCTAAACGGAACTCTAAACCTACAACTGTGCATGGCATGTACCTAACCCTAACCCTAACCCTAACCCTAACCCTAACCGTAACCCTAATCTTAACCCTAACCCTAAGAGACCTAACCCTAAACGGAACTCTAAACCTCAGTTGTGCATGGCATGTACCTATACCCTAACCCTAACCCTAACCCTAACCCTAACCCTAACCCTAACCCTAACCCTAAAACTGACCCTAAGAGAGCTAACCCTGAACAGAACTCTAAACCTCAGCTGTGCATGGCATGTACCTAACCCTAACCCTAACCCTAACCCTAACCCTAACCCTAACCCTAACCCTAACCCTAAGAGACCTAACCCTAAACGGAACTCAAAAAATCAGCTGTGCATGGCATGTACCTAATCCTAACCCTAACCCTAACCCTAACCCTAACCCTAACCCTAACCCTAACCCTAACCCTAACCCTAAGAGACCTAACCCTAAACGGAACTCTAAACCTCAGTTGTGCATGGCATGTACCTAACCCTAACCCTAACCCTAACCCTAACCCTAACCCTAACCCTAACCCTAACCCTAACCCTAAGAGACCTAACCCTACACGGAACTCAAAACCTCAGCTGTGCATGGCATGTACCTAATCCTAACCCTAACCCTAACCCTAACCCTAACCCTAACCCTAACCCTAACCCTAACCCTAACCCTAACCCTAACCCTAACCCTAACCCTAACCCTAACCCTAAGAGACCTAACCCTAAACGGAACTCTAAACCTCAGTTGTGCATGGCATGTACCTATACCCTAACCCTAACCCTAACCCTAACCCTAATCCTAACCCTAACCCTAACCCTAATCCTGACCCTAAGAGGCCTAACCCTAGTCGGAACTCTAAACCTCAGCTGT
Organism: Falco peregrinus; assembly: GCF_023634155.1. NCBI lineage: Eukaryota > Metazoa > Chordata > Aves > Falconiformes > Falconidae > Falco > Falco peregrinus. Next base: position 1,496,841 of record NW_026599591.1, on the reverse strand, counting down.
GCATGGCATGTACATAACCCTAACCCTAACCCTAACCGTAACCCTAACCCTAACCCTAACCCTAACCCTAACCCTAACCCTAACCCTAACCCTAACCCTAAAACTGACCCTAAGAGAGCTAACCATAAACGGAACTCTAAACCTCAGCTGTGCATGGCATGTACCTAACACTAACCCTAACCCTAACCCTAACCCTAACCCTAACCCTAACCCTAACCCTAACCCTAACCTTAAAAGACCTAACCCTAAACGGAACTCTAAACCTACAGCTGTGCATGGCATGTACCTAACCCTAACCCTAACCCTAACCCTAACCGTAACCCTAACCTTAACCCTAACGCTAAGAGACCTAACCCTAAACGGAACTCTAAACCTCAGTTGTGCATGGCATGTACCTATACCCTAACCCTAACCCTAACCCTAACCCTAACCCTAACCCTAACCCTAACCCTAAAACTGACCCTAAGAGAGCTAACCCTGAACAGAACTCTAAACCTCAGCTGTGCATGGCATGTACCTAACCCTAACCCTAACCCTAACCCTAACCCTAACCCTAACCCTAACCCTAACCCTAAGAGACCTAACCCTAAACGGAACTCAAAAAATCAGCTGTGCATGGCATGTACCTAATCCTAACCCTAACCCTAACCCTAACCCTAACCCTAACCCTAACCCTAACCCTAACCCTAACCCTAAGAGACCTAACCCTAAACGGAACTCTAAACCTCAGTTGTGCATGGCATGTACCTAACCCTAACCCTAACCCTAACCCTAACCCTAACCCTAACCCTAACCCTAACCCTAACCCTAAGAGACCTAACCCTACACGGAACTCAAAACCTCAGCTGTGCATGGCATGTACCTAATCCTAACCCTAACCCTAACCCTAACCCTAACCCTAACCCTAACCCTAACCCTAACCCTAACCCTAACCCTAACCCTAACCCTAACCCTAACCCTAACCCTAAGAGACCTAACCCTAAACGGAACTCTAAACCTCAGTTGTGCATGGCATGTACCTATACCCTAACCCTAACCCTAACCCTAACCCTAATCCTAACCCTAACCCTAACCCTAATCCTGACCCTAAGAGGCCTAACCCTAGTCGGAACTCTAAACCTCAGCTGTGCATGGCATGTACATAACCCTAACCCTAACCCTAACCGTAACCCTAACCCTAACCCTAACCCTAACCCTAACCCTAACCCTAACCCTAACCCTAACCCTAAAACTGACCCTAAGAGAGCTAACCATAAACGGAACTCTAAACCTCAGCTGTGCATGGCATGTACCTAACACTAACCCTAACCCTAACCCTAACCCTAACCCTAACCCTAACCCTAACCCTAACCCTAACCTTAAAAGACCTAACCCTAAACGGAACTCTAAACCTACAGCTGTGCATGGCATGTACCTAACCCTAACCCTAACCCTAACCCTAACCGTAACCCTAACCTTAACCCTAACGCTAAGAGACCTAACCCTAAACGGAACTCTAAACCTCAGTTGTGCATGGCATGTACCTAACCCTTACCCTAACCCTAACCCTAACCCTAACCCTAACCCTAACCCTAATCCTAAACCTAACCCTAACCCTAATCCTGACCCTAAGAGGCCTAACCCTAGTCGGAACTCTAAACCTCAGCTGTGCATGGCATGTACATAACCCTAACCCTAACCCTAACCCTAACCCAAATCCTAACCCGCATCCTAACCCTAAAACTGACCCTGAGAGAGCTAACCCTAAACGGAACTCTAAACCTACAGCTGTGCATGGCATGTACCTAACTCTAACCGTAACCCTAACCCTAACCCTAACCCTAACCCTAACCCTAACCCTAACCCTAACCCTAACCCTAACCCTAACCCTAACCCTAACCCTAAGAGACCTAACCCTAAACGGAACTCAAAACCTCAGCTCTGCTTGGCATGTACCTAACCCTAACCCTAACCCTAACCCTAACCCTAACCCTAACCCTAACCCTAACCCTAATCATGACACTAAGAGGCCTAACCCTAAACGGAACTCAAACTCAGCTGTGCATGGCAGGTACATAACCATAATCCTAGCCCTAACCCTAACCCTAACCCTAACCCTAACCCTAACCCTAATAGACCTAACCCTAAATGGAACTCAAAACCTCATCTGTGCTTGGCATGTACCTAACCCTAACCCTAACCCTAACCCTAACCCTAAGCCTAAACCTAACCCTAACCCTAACCCTAACCCTAACCCTAACCCTAACCCTAAGAGACCTAACCCTAAACGGAACTCTAAACCTCAGCTGTGCATGGCATGTACCTAACCCTAACACTAACCCTAACCCTAACCCTAACCCTAACCCTAACCCTAACCCTAACCCTAACCCTAACCCTAACCCTAACCCTAACCCTAACCCTAAGAGACCTAACCCTAAACGGAATTCAAAATGTCAGCTGTGCATGGCATGTGCCTAACCCTAACCCTAACCCTAACCCTAACCCTAACCCTAAAAGACCTAACCCTAAACGGAACTCTAAACCTCAGCTGTGCATGGAATGTACCTAACCCTAACCCTAACCCTAACCCTAACCCTAACACTAAGAGACCTAACCCTAAACGGAACTCAAAACCTCAGCTCTGCTTGGCATGTACCTAACCCTAACCCTAACCCTAACCCTAACCCTAACCCTAACCCTAACCCTAAGAGACCTAACCCTAAACGGAACTCAAAACCTCAGCTGTGCATGGCATGTACCTAATCCTAACCCTAACCCTAACCCTAACCCTAACCCTAACCCTAACCCTAACCCTAACCCTAACCCTAACCCTAACCTTAAAAGACCTAACGCTAAACGGAACTCTAAACCTACAACTGTGCATGGCATGTACCTAACCCTAACCCTAACCCTAACCCTAGCCCTAACCCTAACCCTAACCCTAACCTTAACCCTAACCCTAAGAGACCTAACCCTAAACGGAACTCTAAACCTCAGTTGTGCATGGCATGTACCTATACCCTAACCCTAACCCTAACCCTAACCCTAACCCTAATCCTAACCCTAACCCTAACCCTAATCCTGACCCTAAGAGGCCTAACCCTAGTCGGAACTCTAAACCTCAGCTGTGCATGGCATGTACATAACCCTAACCCTAACCCTAACCCTAACCCTAACCCTAACCCTAACCCTAACCCTAAACCCTAACCCTAACCCTAACCCTAAAACTGACCCTAAGAGAGCTAACCCTGAACAGAACTCTAAACCTCAGCTGTGCATGGCATGTACCTAACCCTAACCCTAACCCTAACCCTAACCCTAACCCTAACCCTAAACCTAAGCCTAACCCTAACCCTAACCCTAACCCTAACCCTAACCCTAACCCTAACCCTAACCCTAAGAGACCTAACCCTAAACGGAACTCAAAACCTCAGCTGTGCATGGTATGTACCTAACCCTAACCCTAACCCTAACCCTAACCCTAAAAGACCTAACCCTAAACGGAACTCTAAACCTCAGCTGTGCATGGCATGTACATAACCCTAACCCTAACCCTAACCCTAACCCTAACCCTAATAGACCTAACCCTAAATGGAACTCAAAACCTCATCTGTGCTTGGCATGTACCTAACCCTAACCCTAACCCTAACCCTAAGCCTAAACCTAACCCTAACCCTAACCCTAACCCTAACCCTAACCCTAACCCTAAGAGACCTAACCCTAAACGGAACTCTAAACCTCAGCTGTGCATGGCATGTACCTAACCCTAACACTAACCCTAACCCTAACCCTAACCCTAATCCTAACCCTAACCCTAACCCTAACCCTAACCCTAACCCTAACCCTAACCCTAACCCTAAGAGACCTAACCCTATACGGAATTCAAAATGTCAGCTGTGCATGGCATGTGCCTAACCCTAACCCTAACCCTAACCCTAACCCTAACCCTAAAAGACCTAACCCTAAACGGAACTCTAAACCTCAGCTGTGCATGGAATGTACCTAACCCTAACCCTAACCCTAACCCTAACCCTAACACTAAGAGACCTAACCCTAAACGGAACTCAAAACCTCAGCTCTGCTTGGCATGTACCTAACCCTAACCCTAACCCTAACCCTAACCCTAACCCTAACCCTAACCCTAAGAGACCTAACCCTAAACGGAACTCAAAACCTCAGCTGTGCATGGCATGTACCTAATCCTAACCCTAACCCTAACCCTAACCCTAACCCTAACCCTAACCCTAACCCTAACCCTAACCCTAACCCTAACCTTAAAAGACCTAACGCTAAACGGAACTCTAAACCTACAACTGTGCATGGCATGTACCTAACCCTAACCCTAACCCTAACCCTAGCCCTAACCCTAACCCTAACCCTAACCTTAACCCTAACCCTAAGAGACCTAACCCTAAACGGAACTCTAAACCTCAGTTGTGCATGGCATGTACCTATACCCTAACCCTAACCCTAACCCTAACCCTAACCCTAATCCTAACCCTAACCCTAACCCTAATCCTGACCCTAAGAGGCCTAACCCTAGTCGGAACTCTAAACCTCAGCTGTGCATGGCATGTACATAACCCTAACCCTAACCCTAACCCTAACCCTAACCCTAACCCTAACCCTAACCCTAACCCTAACCCTAAAACTGACCCTAAGAGAGCTAACCCTGAACAGAACTCTAAACCTCAGCTGTGCATGGCATGTACCTAACCCTAACCCTAACCCTAACCCTAACCCTAACCCTAAACCTAAGCCTAACCCTAACCCTAACCCTAACCGTAATCCCAACCGTAACCCTAACCCTAACCCTAACCCTAACCCTAAGAGACCTAACCATAAACAGAACTCTAAACCTCAGCTGTGCATGGCATGTACCTACCCCTAACCCTAACCCTAACCCTAACCCTAACCCTAACCCTAACCCTAACCCTAACCCTAACCCTAACCCTAAGAGACCTAACCCTAAACGGAACTCAAAACC
>NW_026599591.1:1476875-1481875 GCF_023634155.1 Falco peregrinus | reverse complement strand
AACCCTAACCTTAACCCTAACCCTAAGAGACCTAACCCTAAACGGAACTCTAAACCTCAGTTGTGCATGGCATGTACCTAACCCTAACCCCAACCCTAACCCTAACCCTAATCCTAAACCTAACCCTAACCCTAATCCTGACCCTAAGAGGCCTAACCCTAGTCGGAACTCTAAACCTCAGCTGTGCATGGCATGTACATAACCCTAACCCTAACCCTAACCGTAACCCTAACCCTAACCCTAACCCTAACCCTAACCCTAACCCTAACCCTAACCCTAAAACTGACCCTAAGAGAGCTAACCCTGAACAGAACTCTAAACCTCAGCTGTGCATGGCATGTACCTAACCCTAACCCTAACCCTAACCCTAACCCTAAACCTAAGCCTAACCCTAACCCTAACCCTAACCGTAACCCTAACCGTAACCCTAACCCTAACCCTAACCCTAAGAGACCTAACCATAAACAGAACTCTAAACCTCAGCTGTGCATGGCATGTACCTACCCCTAACCCTAACCCTAACCCTAAGAGACCTAACCCTAAACGGAACTCAAAACCTCAGCTGTGCATGGCATGTACCTAACCCTAACCCTAACCCTAACCCTAACCCTAACCCTAACCCTAACCCTAAAAGACCTAACCCTAAACGGAACTCTAAACCTCAGCTGTGCATGGCATGTACATAACCCTAACCCTAACCCTAACCCTAACCTTAACCTTAAGAGACCTAACCCTAAATGGAACTCAAAACCTCATCTGTGCTTGGCATGTACCTAACCCTAACCCTAACCCTAACCCTAACCCTAACCCTAACCCTAACCCTAACCCTAAGAGACCTAACCCTAAACGGAACTCAAAACCTCAGCTGTGCATGGCATGTACCTAATCCTAACCCTAACCCTAACCCTAACCCTAACCCTAACCCTAACCCTAACCCTAACCCTAACCCTAACCCTAACCCTAACCTTAAAAGACCTAACCCTAAACGGAACTCTAAACCTCAGCTGTGCATGGCATGTACCTAACCCTAACCCTAACCCTAACCCTAACCCTAACCCTAACCCTAACCCTAACCGTAACCCTAACCTTAACCCTAACCCTAAGAGACCTAACCCTAAACGGAACTCTAAACCTCAGTTGTGCATGGCATGTACCTAACCCTAACCCCAACCCTAACCCTAACCCTAATCCTAAACCTAACCCTAACCCTAATACTGACCCTAAGAGGCCTAACCCTAGTCGGAACTCTAAACCTCAGCTGTGCATGGCATGTACATAACCCTAACCCTAACCCTAACCGTAACCCTAACCCTAACCCTAACCCTAACCCTAACCCTAACCCTAACCCTAACCCTAACCCTAACCCTAACCCTAACCCTAAAACTGACCCTAAGAGAGCTAACCCTGAACAGAACTCTAAACCTCAGCTGTGCATGGCATGTACCTAACCCTAACCCTAACCCTAACCCTAACCCTAACCCTAACCCTAAACCTAAGCCTAACCCTAACCCTAACCCTAACCGTAACCCTAACCGTAACCCTAACCCTAACCCTAACCCTAAGAGACCTAACCATAAACAGAAGTCTAAACCTCAGCTGTGCATGGCATGTACCTACCCCTAACCCTAACCCTAACCCTAACCCTAACCCTAACCCTAACCCTAAGAGACCTAACCCTAAACGGAACTCAAAACCTCAGCTGTGCATGGCATGTACCTAATCCTAACCCTAACCCTAACCCTAACCCTAACCCTAACCCTAACCCTAACCCTAACCCTAACCCTAACCCTAAACTTAAAAGACCTAACCCTAAACGGAACTCTAAACCTACAACTGTGCATGGCATGTACCTAACCCTAACCCTAACCCTAACCCTAACCCTAAGAGACCTAACCCTAAACGGAACTCAAAACCTCAGCTGTGCATGGCATGTACCTAACCCTAACCCTAACCCTAACCCTAACCCTAACCCTAACCCTAACCCTAACCCTAAAAGACCTAACCCTAAACGGAACTCTAAACCTCAGCTGTGCATGGCATGTACATAACCCTAACCCTAACCCTAACCCTAACCTTAACCTTAAGAGACCTAACCCTAAATGGAACTCAAAACCTCATCTGTGCTTGGCATGTACCTAACGCTAACCCTAACCCTAACCCTAACCCTAACCCTAACCCTAACCCTAAGAGACCTAACCCTAAACGGAACTCAAAACCTCAGCTGTGCATGGCATGTACCTAATCCTAACCCTAACCCTAACCCTAACCCTAACCCTAACCCTAACCCTAACCCTAACCCTAACCTTAAAAGACCTAACCCTAAACGGAACTCTAAACCTCAGCTGTGCATGGCATGTACCTAACCCTAACCCTAACCCTAACCCTAACCCTAACCCTAACCCTAACCCTAACCGTAACCCTAACCTTAACCCTAACCCTAAGAGACCTAACCCTAAACGGAACTCTAAACCTCAGTTGTGCATGGCATGTACCTAACCCTAACCCCAACCCTAACCCTAACCCTAATCCTAAACCTAACCCTAACCCTAATCCTGACCCTAAGAGGCCTAACCCTAGTCGGAACTCTAAACCTCAGCTGTGCATGGCATGTACATAACCCTAACCCTAACCCTAACCCTAACCCTAACCCTAACCCTAACCCTAACCCTAACCCTAACCCTAAAACTGACCCTAAGAGAGCTAACCCTGAACAGAACTCTAAACCTCAGCTGTGCATGGCATGTACCTAACCCTAACCCTAACCCTAACCCTAACCCTAACCCTAACCCTAACCCTAACCCTAACCCTAACCCTAACCCTAAGAGACCTAACCCTAAACGGAACTCAAAACCTCAGCTGTGCATGGCATGTACCTAACCCTAACCCTAACCCTAACCCTAACCCTAACCCTAACCCTAACCCTAACCCTAACCCTAACCCTAACCTTAAAAGACCTAACCCTAAACGGAACTCTAAACCTACAACTGTGCATGGCATGTACCTAAACCTAACCCTAACCCTAACCCTAACCCTAACCCTAACCCTAACCGTAACCCTAACCTTAACCCTAACCCTAAGAGACCTAACCCTAAACGGAACTCTAAACCTCAGTTGTGCATGGCATGTACCTATACCCTAACCCTAACCCTAACCCTAACCCTAACCCTAACCCTAAAACTGACCCTAAGAGAGCTAACCCTGAACAGAACTCTAAACCTCAGCTGTGCATGGCATGTACCTAACCCTAACCCTAACCCTAACCCTAACCCTAACCCTAACCCTAACCCTAAGAGACCTAACCCTAAACGGAACTCAAAACCTCAGCTGTGCATGGCATGTACCTAATCCTAACCCTAACCCTAACCCTAACCCTAACCCTAATCCTAAACCTAACCCTAACCCTAACCCTAACCTTAAAAGACCTAACCCTAAACGGAACTCTAAACCTACAACTGTGCATGGCATGTACCTAACCCTAACCCTAACCCTAACCCTAACCCTAACCGTAACCCTAACCCTAACCCTAACCCTAACCCTAACCCTAACCCTAAGAGACCTAACCCTAAACGGAACTCTAAACCTCAGTTGTGCATGGCATGTACCTATACCCTAACCCTAACCCTAACCCTAACCCTAACCCTAACCCTAACCCTAACCCTAAAACTGACCCTAAGAGAGCTAACCCTGAACAGAACTCTAAACCTCAGCTGTGCATGGCATGTACCTAACCCTAACCCTAACCCTAACCCTAACCCTAACCCTAACCCTAACCCTAACCCTAACCCTAACCCTAAGAGACCTAACCCTAAACGGAACTCAAAACCTCAGCTGTGCATGGCATGTACCTAATCCTAACCCTAACCCTAACCCTAACCCTAACCCTAACCCTAACCCTAACCCTAACCCTAACCCTAAGAGACCTAACCCTAAACGGAACTCTAAACCTCAGTTGTGCATGGCATATACCTAACCCTAACCCTAACCCTAACCCTAACCCTAACCCTAACCCTAACCCTAACCCTAACCCTAAGAGACCTAACCCTAACACGGAACTCAAAACCTCAGCTGTGCATGGCATGTACCTAATCCTAACCCTAACCCTAACCCTAACCCTAACCCTAACCCTAACCCTAACCCTAACCCTAACCCTAACCCTAACCCTAACCCTAACCCTAACCCTAACCCTAACCCTAAGAGACCTAACCCTAAACGGAACTCTAAACCTCAGTTGTGCATGGCATGTACCTATACCCTAACCCTAACCCTAACCCTAACCCTAATCCTAACCCTAACCCTAACCCTAATCCTGACCCTAAGAGGCCTAACCCTAGTCGGAACTCTAAACCTCAGCTGTGCATGGCATGTACATAACCCTAACCCTAACCCTAACCGTAACCCTAACCCTAACCCTAACCCTAACCCTAACCCTAACCCTAACCCTAACCCTAAAACTGACCCTAAGAGAGCTAACCATAAACGGAACTCTAAACCTCAGCTGTGCATGGCATGTACCTAACCCTAACCCTAACCCTAACCCTAACCCTAACCCTAACCCTAACCCTAACCCTAACCTTAAAAGACCTAACCCTAAACGGAACTCTAAACCTACAGCTGTGCATGGCATGTACCTAACCCTAACCCTAACCCTAACCCTAACCCTAACCGTAACCCTAACCTTAACCCTAACGCTAAGAGACCTAACCCTAAACGGAACTCTAAACCTCAGTTGTGCATGGCATGTACCTAACCCTTACCCTAACCCTAACCCTAACCCTAACCCTAACCCTAACCCTAATCCTAAACCTAACCCTAACCCTAATCCTGACCCTAAGAGGCCTAACCCTAGTCGGAACTCTAAACCTCAGCTGTGCATGGCATGTACATAACCCTAACCCTAACCCTAACCCTAACCCAAATCCTAACCCGCATCCTAACCCTAAAACTGACCCTGAGAGAGCTAACCCTAAACGGAACTCTAAACCTACAGCTGTGCATGGCAT
>NW_026599591.1:1441875-1444375 GCF_023634155.1 Falco peregrinus | reverse complement strand
AACCCTAACCCTAACCCTAACCCTAATCATGACACTAAGAGGCCTAACCCTAAACGGAACTCAAACTCAGCTGTGCATGGCAGGTACATAACCATAATCCTAGCCCTAACCCTAACCCTAACCCTAACCCTAACCCCAACCCTAACCTTAAGAGACCTAACCCTAAACGGAACTCAAAACCTCAGCTGTGCATGGTATGTACCTAACCCTAACCCTAACCCTAACCCTAACCCTAACCCTAAAAGACCTAACCCTAAACGGAACTCTAAACCTCAGCTGTGCATGGCATGTACATAACCCTAACCCTAACCCTAACCCTAACCCTAACCCTAACCCTAATAGACCTAACCCTAAATGGAACTCAAAACCTCATCTGTGCTTGGCATGTACCTAACCCTAACCCTAACCCTAACCCTAACCCTAATCCTAAACCTAACCCTAACCCTAACCCTAACCCTAACCCTAACCCTAACCCTAAGAGACCTAACCCTAAACGGAACTCTAAACCTCAGCTGTGCATGGCATGTACCTAACCCTAACACTAACCCTAACCCTAACCCTAACCCTAACCCTAACCCTAACCCTAACCCTAACCCTAACCCTAACCCTAACCCTAACCCTAACCCTAACCCTAACCCTAACCCTAACCCTAAGAGACCTAACCCTAAACGGAATTCAAAATGTCAGCTGTGCATGGCATGTGCCTAACCCTAACCCTAACCCTAACCCTAACCCTAACCCTAAGAGACCTAACCCTAAACGGAACTCTAAACCTCAGCTGTGCATGGAATGTACCTAACCCTAACCCTAACCCTAACCCTAACCCTAACACTAAGAGACCTAACCCTAAACGGAACTCAAAACCTCAGCTCTGCTTGGCATGTACCTAACCCTAACCCTAACCCTAACCCTAACCCTAACCCTAACCCTAACTCTAAGAGACCTAACCCTAAACGGAACTCAAAACCTCAGCTGTGCATGGCATGTACCTAATCCTAACCCTAACCCTAACCCTAACCCTAACCCTAACCCTAACCCTAACCCTAACCCTAACCCTAACCTTAAAAGACCTAACGCTAAACGGAACTCTAAACCTACAACTGTGCATGGCATGTACCTAACCCTAACCCTAACCCTAACCCTAGCCCTAACCCTAACCCTAACCCTAACCTTAACCCTAACCCTAAGAGACCTAACCCTAAACGGAACTCTAAACCTCAGTTGTGCATGGCATGTACCTATACCCTAACCCTAACCCTAACCCTAACCCTAACCCTAATCCTAACCCTAACCCTAACCCTAATCCTGACCCTAAGAGGCCTAACCCTAGTCGGAACTCTAAACCTCAGCTGTGCATGGCATGTACCTAATCCTAACCCTAACCCTAACCCTAACCCTAACCCTAACCCTAACCCTAACCCTAACCCTAACCCTAACCTTAAAAGACCTAACGCTAAACGGAACTCTAAACCTACAACTGTGCATGGCATGTACCTAACCCTAACCCTAACCCTAACCCTAGCCCTAACCCTAACCCTAACCCTAACCTTAACCCTAACCCTAAGAGACCTAACCCTAAACGGAACTCTAAACCTCAGTTGTGCATGGCATGTACCTATACCCTAACCCTAACCCTAACCCTAACCCTAACCCTAATCCTAACCCTAACCCTAACCCTAATCCTGACCCTAAGAGGCCTAACCCTAGTCGGAACTCTAAACCTCAGCTGTGCATGGCATGTACATAACCCTAACCCTAACCCTAATCCTAACCCTAACCCTAACCCTAATCCTGACCCTAAGAGGCCTAACCCTGGACGGAACTCTAAACCTCAGCTGTGCATGGCATGTACATAACCATAACCCTAACCCTAACCGTAACCCTAACCCTAACCCTAACCCTAACCCTAACCCTAACCCTAACCCTAACCCTAAAACTGACCCTAAGAGAGCTAACCATAAACGGAACTCTAAACCTCAGCTGTGCATGGCATGTACCTAACCCTAACCCTAACCCTAACCCTAACCCTAACCCTAACCCTAACCCTAACCCTAACCCTAACCTTAAAAGACCTAACCCTAAACGGAACTCTAAACCTACAGCTGTGCATGGCATGTACCTAACCCTAACCCTAACCCTAACCCTAACCCTAACCGTAACCCTAACCTTAACCCTAACGCTAAGAGACCTAACCTTAAACGGAACTCTAAACCTCAGTTGTGCATGGCATGTACCTAACCCTTACCCTAACCCTAACCCTAACCCTAACCCTAACCCTAACCCTAATCCTAAACCTAACCCTAACCCTAATCCTGACCCTAAGAGGCCTAACCCTAGTCGGAACTCTAAACCTCAGCTGTGCATGGCATGTACATAACCCTAACCCTAACCCTAACCCTAACCCAAATCCTAACCCGCACCCTAACCCTAAAACTGACCCTGAGAGAGCTAACCCTAAACGGAACTCTAAACCTACAGCTGTGCATGGCATGTACCTAAC
>NW_026599591.1:1429375-1436875 GCF_023634155.1 Falco peregrinus | reverse complement strand
ACGGAACTCAAAACCTCAGCTGTGCATGGCATGTACCTAACCCTAACCCTAACCCTAACCCTAACCCTAACCCTAACCCTAACCCTAACCCTAAAAGACCTAACCCTAAACGGAACTCTAAACCTCAGCTGTGCATGGCATGTACATAACCCTAACCCTAACCCTAACCCTAACCTTAACCTTAAGAGACCTAACCCTAAATGGAACTCAAAACCTCATCTGTGCTTGGCATGTACCTAACCCTAACCCTAACCCTAACCCTAACCCTAACCCTAACCCTAAGAGACCTAACCCTAAAACGGAACTCAAAACCTCAGCTGTGCATGGCATGTACCTAATCCTAACCCTAACCCTAACCCTAACTCTAACCCTAACCCTAACCCTAACCCTAACCCTAACCCTAACCCTAACCTTAAAAGACCTAACCCTAAACGGAACTCTAAACCTCAGCTGTGCATGGCATGTACCTAACCCTAACCCTAACCCTAACCCTAACCCTAACCCTAACCCTAACCCTAACCGTAACCCTAACCTTAACCCTAACCCTAAGAGACCTAACCCTAAACGGAACTCTAAACCTCAGTTGTGCATGGCATGTACCTAACCCTAACCCCAACCCTAACCCTAACCCTAATCCTAAACCTAACCCTAACCCTAATCCTGACCCTAAGAGGCCTAACCCTAGTCGGAACTATAAACCTCAGCTGTGCATGGCATGTACATAACCCTAACCCTAACCCTAACCCTAACCCTAACCCTAACCCTAACCCTAACCCTAACCCTAACCCTAACCCTAAAACTGACCCTAAGAGAGCTAACCCTGAACAGAACTCTAAACCTCAGCTGTGCATGGCATGTACCTAACCCTAACCCTAACCCTAACCCTAACCCTAACCCTAACCCTAACCCTAACCCTAACCCTAACCCTAAGAGACCTAACCCTAAACGGAACTCAAAACCTCAGCTGTGCATGGCATGTACCTAATCCTAACCCTAACCCTAACCCTAACCCTAACCCTAACCCTAACCCTAACCCTAACCCTAACCTTAAAAGACCTAACCCTAAACGGAACTCTAAACCTACAACTGTGCATGGCATGTACCTAACCCTAACCCTAACCCTAACCCTAACCCTAACCCTAACCCTAACCGTAACCCTAACCTTAACCCTAACCCTAAGAGACCTAACCCTAAACGGAACTCTAAACCTCAGTTGTGCATGGCATGTACCTAACCCTAACCCCAACCCTAACCCTAACCCTAATCCTAAACCTAACCCTAACCCTAATCCTGACCCTAAGAGGCCTAACCCTAGTCGGAACTCTAAACCTCAGCTGTGCATGGCATGTACATAACCCTAACCCTAACCCTAACCGTAACCCTAACCCTAACCCTAACCCTAACCCTAACCCTAACCCTAACCCTAACCCTAAAACTGACCCTAAGAGAGCTAACCCTGAACAGAACTCTAAACCTCAGCTGTGCATGGCATGTACCTAACCCTAACCCTAACCCTAACCCTAACCCTAACCCTAACCCTAACCCTAAACCTAAGCCTAACCCTAACCCTAACCCTAACCGTAACCCTAACCGTAACCCTAACCCTAACCCTAACCCTAACCCTAAGAGACCTAACCATAAACAGAACTCTAAACCTCAGCTGTGCATGGCATGTACCTACCCCTAACCCTAACCCTAACCCTAACCCTAACCCTAACCCTAACCCTAACCCTAACCCTAACCCTAACCCTAAGAGACCTAACCCTAAACGGAACTCAAAACCTCAGCTGTGCATGGCATGTACCTAATCCTAACCCTAACCCTAACCCTAACCCTAACCCTAACCCTAACCCTAACCCTAACCCTAACCCTAACCCTAACCTTAAAAGACCTAACCCTAAACGGAACTCTAAACCTAAAACTGTGCATGGCATGTACCTAACCCTAACCCTAACCCTAACCCTAACCCTAAGAGACCTAACCCTAAACGGAACTCAAAACCTCAGCTGTGCATGGCATGTACCTAACCCTAACCCTAACCCTAACCCTAACCCTAACCCTAACCCTAAAAGACCTAACCCTAAACGGAGCTCTAAACCTCAGCTGTGCATGGCATGTACATAACCCTAACCCTAACCCTAACCCTAACCTTAACCTTAAGAGACCTAACCCTAAATGGAACTCAAAACCTCATCTGTGCTTGGCATGTACCTAACCCTAACCCTAACCCTAACCCTAACCCTAACCCTAACCCTAACCCTAACCCTAACCCTAAGAGACCTAACCCTAAACGGAACTCAAAACCTCAGCTGTGCATGGCATGTACCTAACACTAACCCTAACCCTAACCCTAACCCTAACCCTAACCCTAACCCTAACCCTAACCCTAACCCTAACCTTAAAAGACCTAACCCTAAACGGAACTCTAAACCTCAGCTGTGCATGGCATGTACCTAACCCTAACCCTAACCCTAACCCTAACCCTACCCCTAACCCTAACCCTAACCGTAACCCTAACCTTAACCCTAACCCTAAGAGACCTAACCCTAAACGGAACTCTAAACCTCAGTTGTGCATGGCATGTACCTAACCCTAACCCCAACCCTAACCCTAACCCTAATCCTAAACCTAACCCTAACCCTAATCCTGACCCTAAGAGGCCTAACCCTAGTCGGAACTCTAAACCTCAGCTGTGCATGGCATGTACATAACCCTAACCCTAACCCTAACCCTAACCCTAACCCTAACCCTAACCCTAACCCTAACCCTAACCCTAAAACTGACCCTAAGAGAGCTAACCCTTAACAGAACTCTAAACCTCAGCTGTGCATGGCATGTACCTAACCCTAACCCTAACCCTAACCCTAACCCTAACCCTAACCCTAACCCTAACCCTAACCCTAACCCTAACCCTAAGAGACCTAACCCTAAACGGAACTCAAAACCTCAGCTGTGCATGGCATGTACCTAATCCTAACCCTAACCCTAACCCTAACCCTAACCCTAACCCTAACCCTAACCCTAACCCTAACCCTAACCTTGAAAGACCTAACCCTAAACGGAACTCTAAACCTACAACTGTGCATGGCATGTACCTAACCCTAACCCTAACCCTAACCCTAACCCTAACCCTAACCCTAACCGAAACCCTAACCTTAACCCTAACCCTAAGAGACCTAACCCTAAACGGAACTCTAAACCTCAGTTGTGCATGGCATGTACCTATACCCTAACCCTAACCCTAACCCTAACCCTAACCCTAACCCTAACCCTAACCCTAAAACTGACCCTAAGAGAGCTAACCCTGAACAGAACTCTAAACCTCAGCTGTGCATGGCATGTACCTAACCCTAACCCTAACCCTAACCCTAACCCTAACCCTAACCCTAACCCTAACCCTAACCCTAAGAGACCTAACCCTAAACGGAACTCAAAACCTCAGCTGTGCATGGCATGTACCTAATCCTAACCCTAACCCTAACCCTAACCCTAACCCTAACCCTAACCCTAATCCTAAACCTAACCCTAACCCTAACCCTAACCTTAAAAGACCTAACCCTAAACGGAACTCTAAACCTACAACTGTGCATGGCATGTACCTAACCCTAACCCTAACCCTAACCCTAACCCTAACCCTAACCGTAACCCTAATCTTAACCCTAACCCTAAGAGACCTAACCCTAAACGGAACTCTAAACCTCAGTTGTGCATGGCATGTACCTATACCCTAACCCTAACCCTAACCCTAACCCTAACCCTAACCCTAACCCTAACCCTAACCCTAAAACTGACCCTAAGAGAGCTAACCCTGAACAGAACTCTAAACCTCAGCTGTGCATGGCATGTACCTAACCCTAACCCTAACCCTAACCCTAACCCTAACCCTAACCCTAACCCTAACCCTAACCCTAAGAGACCTAACCTTAAACGGAACTCAAAACCTCAGCTCTGCTTGGCATGTACCTAACCCTAACCCTAACCCTAACCCTAACCCTAACCCGAACCCGAACCCTAACCCTAATCATGACACTAAGAGGCTTAACCCTAAACGGAACTCAACCTCAGCTGTACATGGCAGGTACATAACCATAATCCTAGACCTAACCCTAACCCTAACCCTAACCTTAACCCTAACCCTAACCCTAACCCTAGCCCTAACCCTAACCCTAAGAGACCTAACCCTAAACGGAACTCAAAACCTCAGCTGTGCATGGCATGTACCTAATCCTAACCCTAACCCTAACCCTAACTCTAACCCTAACCCTAACCCTAACCCTAACCCTAACCCTAACCCTAACCCTAACCCTAACCCTAACCCTAACCTTAAAAGACCTTACCCTAAACGGAACTCTAAACCTACAGCTGTGCATGGCATGTACCTAACCCTAACCCTAAACCTAACCCTAACCCTAACCCTTACCTTAATCCTAACCCTAAGAGACCTAACCCTAAACGGAACTCAAAACCTCAGCTGTGCATGGCATGTACCTAACCCTAACCCTAACCCTAACCCTAACCTTAAAAGACCTAACCCTAAACGGAACTCTAAACCTCAGCTGTGCATGGCATGTACATAACCCTAACCCTAACCCTAACCCTAACCCTAACCTTAAGAGACCTAACCCTAAATGGAACTCAAAACCTCATCTGTGCTTGGCATGTACCTAACCCTAACCCTAACCCTAACCGTAACCGTAACCCTAACCCTAACCCTAACCCTAACCCTAAGAGACCTAACCCTAAACGGAACTCAAAACCTCAGCTGTGCATGGCATGTACCTAATCCTAACCCTAACCCTAACCCTAACCCTAACCCTAACCCTAACCCTAACCCTAACCCTAACCCTAACCTTAAAAGACCTAACCCTAAACGGAATTCTAAACCTACAACTGTGCATGGCATGTACCTAACCCTAACCCTAACCCTAACCCTAACCCTAACCCTAACCCTAACCGTAACCCTAACCTTAACCCTAACCCTAAGAGACCTAACCCTAAACGGAACTCTAAACCTCAGTTGTGCATGGCATGTACCTAACCCTAACCCTAACCCTAACCCTAACCCTAACCCTAACCCTAACCCTAACCCTAACCCTAAGAGACCTAACCCTACACGGAACTCAAAACCTCAGCTGTGCATGGCATGTACCTAATCCTAACCCTAACCCTAACCCTAACCCTAACCCTAACCCTAACCCTAACCCTAACCCTAACCCTAACCCTAACCCTAACCCTAAGAGACCTAACCCTAAACGGAACTCTAAACCTCAGTTGTGCATGGCATGTACCTATACCCTAACCCTAACCCTAACCCTAAACCTAATCCTAACCCTAACCCTAACCCTAATCCTGACCCTAAGAGGCCTAACCCTAGTCGGAACTCTAAACCTCAGCTGTGCATGGCATGTACATAACCCTAACCCTAACCCTAACCGTAACCCTAACCCTAACCCTAACCCTAACCCTAACCCTAACCCTAACCCTAACCCTAACCCTAACCCTAACCCTAAAAGACCTAACCCTACACGGAACTCAAAACCTCAGCTGTGCATGGCATGTACCTAACCCTAACCCTAAACCTAAGCCTAACCCTAACCCTAACCCTAACCGTAACCCTACCCGTAACCCTAACCCTAACCCTAACCCTAACCCTAACCCTAAGAGACCTAACCATAAACAGAACTCTAAACCTCAGCTGTGCATGGCATGTACCTACCCCTAACCCTAACCCTAACCCTACACCCTAACCCTAACCCTAACCCTAACCCTAACCCTAACCCTAAAACTGACCCTAAGAGAGCTAACCATAAACGGAACTCTAAACCTCAGCTGTGCATGGCATGTACCTAACCCTAACCCTAACCCTAACCCTAACCCTAACCCTAACCCTAACCCTAACCCTAACCTTAAAAGACCTAACCCTAAACGGAACTCTAAACCTACAGCTGTTCATGGCATGTACCTAACCCTAACCCTAACCCTAACCCTAACCCTAACCGTAACCCTAACCTTAACCCTAACGCTAAGAGACCTAACCCTAAACGGAACTCTAAACCTCAGTTGTGCATGGCATGTACCTAAACCTTACCCTAACCCTAACCCTAACCCTAACCCTAATCCGAAACCTAACCCTAACCCTAATCCTGACCCTAAGAGGCCTAACCCTAGACGGAATTCTAAACCTCAGCTGTGCATGGCATTTACATAACCCTAACCCTAACCCTAACCCTAACCCTAACCCTAACCCTAAAAGACCTAACCCTAAACGGAACTCTAAACCTCAGCTGTGCATGGCATGTACATAACCCTAACCCTAACCCTAACCCTAACCCTAACCCTAATCCTAACCCGCACCCTAACCCTAAAACTGACCCTGAGAGAGCTAACCCTAAACGGAACTCTAAACCTACAGCTGTGCATGGCATGTACCTAACTCTAACCCTAACCCTAACCCTAACCCTAACCCTAACCCTAACCCTAACCCTAACCCTAACCCTAACCCTAACCCTAACCCTAACCCTAACCCTAAGAGACCTAACCCTAAACGGAACTCAAAACCTCAGCTCTGCTTGGCATGTACCTAACCCTAACCCTAACCCTAACCCTAACCCTAACCCTAACCCTAACCCTAACCCTAATAATGACACTAAGAGGCTTAACCCTAAACGGAACTCAAACTCAGCTGTGCATGGCAGGTACATAACCATAATCCTAGCCCTAACCCTAACCCTAACCCTAACCCTAACCCTAACCCTAAGAGACCTAACCCTAAACGGAACTCAAAACCTCAGCTGTGCATGGCATGTACCTAACCCTAACCCTAACCCTAACCCTAACCCTAACCCTAAAAGACCTAACCCTAAACAGAACTCTAAACCTCAGCTGTGCATGGCATGTACATAACCCTAACCCTAACCCTAAC
This sequence comes from Falco peregrinus, assembly GCF_023634155.1. NCBI lineage: Eukaryota > Metazoa > Chordata > Aves > Falconiformes > Falconidae > Falco > Falco peregrinus. Next base: position 1,429,953 of record NW_026599591.1, on the reverse strand, counting down.
CCTAACCCTAACCCTAATAGACCTAACCCTAAATGGAACTCAAAACCTCATCTGTGCTTGGCATCTACCTAACCCTAACCCTAACCCTAACCCTAAACCTAACACTAAACCTAATCCTAACCCTAACCCTAACCCTAACCTTAACCCTAACCCTAAGAGACCTAACCCTAAACGGAACTCTAAACCTCAGTTGTGCATGGCATGTACCTAACCCTAACCCTAACCCTAACCCTAACCCTAACCCTAACCCTAACCCTAACCCTAACCCTAAGAGACCTAACCCTACACGGAACTCAAAACCTCAGCTGTGCATGGCATGTACCTAATCCTAACCCTAACCCTAACCCTAACCCTAAAAGACCTAACCCTAAACGGAACTCTAAACCTCAGCTGTGCATGGCATGTACATAACCCTAACCCTAACCCTAACCCTAACCCTAACCCTAATAGACCTAACCCTAAATGGAACTCAAAACCTCATCTGTGCTTGGCATGTACCTAACCCTAACCCTAACCCTAACCCTAACCCTAATCCTAAACCTAACCCTAACCCTAACCCTAACCCTAACCCTAACCCT
>NW_026599591.1:1416875-1424375 GCF_023634155.1 Falco peregrinus | reverse complement strand
ACCCTAAACGGAACTCTAAACCTCAGTTGTGCATGGCATGTACCTAACCCTAACCCCAACCCTAACCCTAACCCTAATCCTAAACCTAACCCTAACCCTAATCCTGACCCTAAGAGGCCTAACCCTAGTCGGAACTCTAAACCTCAGCTGTGCATGGCATGTACATAACCCTAACCCTAACCCTAACCCTAACCCTAACCCTAACCCTAACCCTAACCCTAACCCTAACCCTAACCCTAAAACTGACCCTAAGAGAGCTAACCCTGAACAGAACTCTAAACCTCAGCTGTGCATGGCATGTACCTAACCCTAACCCTAACCCTAACCCTAACCCTAACCCTAACCCTAACCCTAACCCTAACCCTAACCCTAACCCTAACCCTAACCCTAACCCTAAGAGACCTAACCCTAAACGGAACTCAAAACCTCAGCTGTGCATGGCATGTACCTAATCCTAACCCTAACCCTAACCCTAACCCTAACCCTAACCCTAACCCTAACCCTAACCCTAACCTTAAAAGACCTAACCCTAAACGGAACTCTAAACCTACAACTGTGCATGGCATGTACCTAACCCTAACCCTAACCCTAACCCTACCCCTAACCCTAACCCTAACCGTAACCCTAACCTTAACCCTAACCCTAAGAGACCTAACCCTAAACGGAACTCTAAACCTCAGTTGTGCATGGCATGTACCTAACCCTAACCCCAACCCTAACCCTAACCCTAATCCTAAACCTAACCCTAACCCTAATCCTGACCCTAAGAGGCCTAACCCTAGTCGGAACTCTAAACCTCAGCTGTGCATGGCATGTACATAACCCTAACCCTAACCCTAACCGTAACCCTAACCCTAACCCTAACCCTAACCCTAACCCTAACCCTAACCCTAACCCTAAAACTGACCCTAAGAGAGCTAACCCTGAACAGAACTCTAAACCTCAGCTGTGCATGGCATGTACCTAACCCTAACCCTAACCCTAACCCTAACCCTAACCCTAACCCTAAACCTAAGCCTAACCCTAACCCTAACCCTAACCGTAACCCTAACCGTAACCCTAACCCTAACCCTAACCCTAACCCTAAGAGACCTAACCATAAACAGAACTCTAAACCTCAGCTGTGCATGGCATGTACCTACCCCTAACCCTAACCCTAACCCTAACCCTAACCCTAACCCTAACCCTAACCCTAACCCTAACCCTAACCCTAAGAGACCTAACCCTAAACGGAACTCAAAACCTCAGCTGTGCATGGCATGTACCTAATCCTAACCCTAACCCTAACCCTAACCCTAACCCTAACCCTAACCCTAACCCTAACCCTAACCCTAACCCTAACCTTAAAAGACCTAACCCTAAACGGAACTCTAAACCTAAAACTGTGCATGGCATGTACCTAACCCTAACCCTAACCCTAACCCTAACCCTAAGAGACCTAACCCTAAACGGAACTCAAAACCTCAGCTGTGCATGGCATGTACCTAACCCTAACCCTAACCCTAACCCTAACCCTAACCCTAACCCTAAAAGACCTAACCCTAAACGGAGCTCTAAACCTCAGCTGTGCATGGCATGTACATAACCCTAACCCTAACCCTAACCCTAACCTTAACCTTAAGAGACCTAACCCTAAATGGAACTCAAAACCTCATCTGTGCTTGGCATGTACCTAACCCTAACCCTAACCCTAACCCTAACCCTAACCCTAACCCTAACCCTAACCCTAACCCTAAGAGACCTAACCCTAAACGGAACTCAAAACCTCAGCTGTGCATGGCATGTACCTAACACTAACCCTAACCCTAACCCTAACCCTAACCCTAACCCTAACCCTAACCCTAACCCTAACCTTAAAAGACCTAACCCTAAACGGAACTCTAAACCTCAGCTGTGCATGGCATGTACCTAACCCTAACCCTAACCCTAACCCTAACCCTACCCCTAACCCTAACCCTAACCGTAACCCTAACCTTAACCCTAACCCTAAGAGACCTAACCCTAAACGGAACTCTAAACCTCAGTTGTGCATGGCATGTACCTAACCCTAACCCCAACCCTAACCCTAACCCTAATCCTAAACCTAACCCTAACCCTAATCCTGACCCTAAGAGGCCTAACCCTAGTCGGAACTCTAAACCTCAGCTGTGCATGGCATGTACATAACCCTAACCCTAACCCTAACCCTAACCCTAACCCTAACCCTAACCCTAACCCTAACCCTAACCCTAAAACTGACCCTAAGAGAGCTAACCCTGAACAGAACTCTAAACCTCAGCTGTGCATGGCATGTACCTAACCCTAACCCTAACCCTAACCCTAACCCTAACCCTAACCCTAACCCTAACCCTAACCCTAACCCTAACCCTAAGAGACCTAACCCTAAACGGAACTCAAAACCTCAGCTGTGCATGGCATGTACCTAATCCTAACCCTAACCCTAACCCTAACCCTAACCCTAACCCTAACCCTAACCCTAACCCTAACCCTAACCTTGAAAGACCTAACCCTAAACGGAACTCTAAACCTACAACTGTGCATGGCATGTACCTAACACTAACCCTAACCCTAACCCTAACCCTAACCCTAACCCTAACCGAAACCCTAACCTTAACCCTAACCCTAAGAGACCTAACCCTAAACGGAACTCTAAACCTCAGTTGTGCATGGCATGTACCTATACCCTAACCCTAACCCTAACCCTAACCCTAACCCTAACCCTAAAACTGACCCTAAGAGAGCTAACCCTGAACAGAACTCTAAACCTCAGCTGTGCATGGCATGTACCTAACCCTAACCCTAACCCTAACCCTAACCCTAACCCTAACCCTAACCCTAACCCTAACCCTAAGAGACCTAACCCTAAACGGAACTCAAAACCTCAGCTGTGCATGGCATGTACCTAATCCTAACGCTAACCCTAACCCTAACCCTAACCCTAACCCTAACCCTAATCCTAAACCTAACCCTAACCCTAACCCTAACCTTAAAAGACCTAACCCTAAACGGAACTCTAAACCTACAACTGTGCATGGCATGTACCTAACCCTAACCCTAACCCTAACCCTAACCCTAACCGTAACCCTAATCTTAACCCTAACCCTAAGAGACCTAACCCTAAACGGAACTCTAAACCTCAGTTGTGCATGGCATGTACCTATACCCTAACCCTAACCCTAACCCTAACCCTAACCCTAACCCTAACCCTAACCCTAACCCTAAAACTGACCCTAAGAGAGCTAACCCTGAACAGAACTCTAAACCTCAGCTGTGCATGGCATGTACCTAACCCTAACCCTAACCCTAACCCTAACCCTAACCCTAACCCTAACCCTAACCCTAACCCTAAGAGACCTAACCTTAAACGGAACTCAAAACCTCAGCTCTGCTTGGCATGTACCTAACCCTAACCCTAACCCTAACCCTAACCCTAACCCGAACCCGAACCCTAACCCTAATCATGACACTAAGAGGCTTAACCCTAAACGGAACTCAACCTCAGCTGTACATGGCAGGTACATAACCATAATCCTAGACCTAACCCTAACCCTAACCCTAACCTTAACCCTAACCCTAACCCTAACCCTAGCCCTAACCCTAACCCTAAGAGACCTAACCCTAAACGGAACTCAAAACCTCAGCTGTGCATGGCATGTACCTAATCCTAACCCTAACCCTAACCCTAACTCTAACCCTAACCCTAACCCTAACCCTAACCCTAACCCTAACCCTAACCCTAACCCTAACCCTAACCCTAACCTTAAAAGACCTTACCCTAAACGGAACTCTAAACCTACAGCTGTGCATGGCATGTACCTAACCCTAACCCTAAACCTAACCCTAACCCTAACCCTTACCTTAATCCTAACCCTAAGAGACCTAACCCTAAACGGAACTCAAAACCTCAGCTGTGCATGGCATGTACCTAACCCTAACCCTAACCCTAACCCTAACCTTAAAAGACCTAACCCTAAACGGAACTCTAAACCTCAGCTGTGCATGGCATGTACATAACCCTAACCCTAACCCTAACCCTAACCCTAACCTTAAGAGACCTAACCCTAAATGGAACTCAAAACCTCATCTGTGCTTGGCATGTACCTAACCCTAACCCTAACCCTAACCGTAACCGTAACCCTAACCCTAACCCTAACCCTAACCCTAAGAGACCTAACCCTAAACGGAACTCAAAACCTCAGCTGTGCATGGCATGTACCTAATCCTAACCCTAACCCTAACCCTAACCCTAACCCTAACCCTAACCCTAACCCTAACCCTAACCCTAACCTTAAAAGACCTAACCCTAAACGGAATTCTAAACCTACAACTGTGCATGGCATGTACCTAACCCTAACCCTAACCCTAACCCTAACCCTAACCCTAACCCTAACCGTAACCCTAACCTTAACCCTAACCCTAAGAGACCTAACCCTAAACGGAACTCTAAACCTCAGTTGTGCATGGCATGTACCTAACCCTAACCCTAACCCTAACCCTAACCCTAACCCTAACCCTAACCCTAACCCTAACCCTAAGAGACCTAACCCTACACGGAACTCAAAACCTCAGCTGTGCATGGCATGTACCTAATCCTAACCCTAACCCTAACCCTAACCCTAACCCTAACCCTAACCCTAACCCTAACCCTAACCCTAACCCTAACCCTAACCCTAACCCTAAGAGACCTAACCCTAAACGGAACTCTAAACCTCAGTTGTGCATGGCATGTACCTATACCCTAACCCTAACCCTAACCCTAAACCTAATCCTAACCCTAACCCTAACCCTAATCCTGACCCTAAGAGGCCTAACCCTAGTCGGAACTCTAAACCTCAGCTGTGCATGGCATGTACATAACCCTAACCCTAACCCTAACCGTAACCCTAACCCTAACCCTAACCCTAACCCTAACCCTAACCCTAACCCTAACCCTAACCCTAAAAGACCTAACCCTACACGGAACTCAAAACCTCAGCTGTGCATGGCATGTACCTAACCCTAACCCTAAACCTAAGCCTAACCCTAACCCTAACCCTAACCGTAACCCTAACCGTAACCCTAACCCTAACCCTAACCCTAACCCTAACCCTAAGAGACCTAACCATAAACAGAACTCTAAACCTCAGCTGTGCATGGCATGTACCTACCCCTAACCCTAACCCTAACCCTACACCCTAACCCTAACCCTAACCCTAACCCTAACCCTAACCCTAACCCTAACCCTAACCCTAACCCTAAGAGACCTAACCCTAAACGGAACTCAAAACCTCAGCTCTGCTTGGCATGTACCTAACCCTAACCCTAACCCTAACCCTAACCCTAACCCTAACCCTAACCCTAACCCTAACCCTAACCCTAACCCTAATAATGACACTAAGAGGCTTAACCCTAAACGGAACTCAAACTCAGCTGTGCATGGCAGGTACATAACCATAATCCTAGCCCTAACCCTAACCCTAACCCTAACCCTAACCCTAACCCTAAGAGACCTAACCCTAAACGGAACTCAAAACCTCAGCTGTGCATGGCATGTACCTAACCCTAACCCTAACCCTAACCCTAACCCTAACCCTAAAAGACCTAACCCTAAACAGAACTCTAAACCTCAGCTGTGCATGGCATGTACATAACCCTAACCCTAACCCTAACCCTAACCCTAACCCTAATAGACCTAACCCTAAATGGAACTCAAAACCTCATCTGTGCTTGGCATCTACCTAACCCTAACCCTAACCCTAACCCTAAACCTAACACTAAACCTAATCCTAACCCTAACCCTAACCCTAACCTTAACCCTAACCCTAAGAGACCTAACCCTAAACGGAACTCTAAACCTCAGTTGTGCATGGCATGTACCTAACCCTAACCCTAACCCTAACCCTAACCCTAACCCTAACCCTAACCCTAACCCTAACCCTAAGAGACCTAACCCTACACGGAACTCAAAACCTCAGCTGTGCATGGCATGTACCTAATCCTAACCCTAACCCTAACCCTAACCCTAACCCTAACCCTAACCCTAACCCTAACCCTAACCCTAACCCTAAGAGACCTAACCCTAAACGGAACTCTAAACCTCAGTTGTGCATGGCATGTACCTATACCCTAACCCTAACCCTAAACCTAACCCTAATCCTAACCCTAACCCTAACCCTAACCCTAACCCTAAGAGGCCTAACCCTAGTCGGAACTCTAAACCTCAGCTGTGCATGGCATGTACATAACCCTAACCCTAACCCTAACCGTAACCCTAACCCTAACCCTAACCCTAACCCTAACCCTAACCCTAAAACTGACCCTAAGAGAGCTAACCCTGAACAGAACTCTAAACCTCAGCTGTGCATGGCATGTACCTAACCCTAACCCTAACCCTAACCCTAACCCTAACCCTAACCCTAACCCTAAAAGACCTAACCCTACACGGAACTCAAAACCTCAGCTGTGCATGGCATGTACCTAACCCTAACCCTAAACCTAAGCCTAACCCTAACCCTAACCCTAACCGTAACCCTAACCGTAACCCTAACCGTAACCCTAACCCTAACCCTAACCCTAAGAGACCTAACCATAAACAGAACTCTAAACCTCAGCTGTGCATGGCATGTACCTACCCCTAACCCTAACCCTAACCCTACACCCTAACCCTAACCCTAACCCTAACCCTAACCCTAACCCTAAAACTGACCCTAAGAGAGCTAACCATAAACGGAACTCTAAACCTCAGCTGTGCATGGCATGTACCTAACCCTAACCCTAACCCTAACCCTAACCCTAACCCTAACCCTAACCCTAACCTTAAAAGACCTAACCCTAAACGGAACTCTAAACCTACAGCTGTGCATGGCATGTACCTAACCCTAACCCTAACCCTAACCCTAACCCTAACCCTAACCGTAACCCTAACCTTAACCCTAACGCTAAGAGACCTAACCCTAAACGGAACTCTAAACCTCAGTTGTGCATGGCATGTACCTAACCCTTACCCTAACCCTAACCCTAACCCTAACCCTAATCCTAAACCTAACCCTAACCCTAATCCTGACCCTAAGAGGCCTAACCCTAGTCGGAACTCTAAACCTCAGCTGTGCATGGCATGTACATAACCCTAACCCTAACCCTAACCCTAACCCTAACCCTAATCCTAACCCGCACCCTAACCCTAAAACTGACCCTGAGAGAGCTAACCCTAAACGGAACTCTAAACCTACAGCTGTGCATGGCATGTACCTAACTCTAACCCTAACCCTAACCCTAACCCTAACCCTAACCCTAACCCTAACCCTAACCCTAACCCTAACCCTAACCCTAACCCTAACCCTAACCCTAACCCTAAGAGACCTAACCCTAAACGGAACTCAAAACCTCAGCTGTGCATGGCATGTACCTAACCCTAACCCTAACCCTAACCCTAACCCTAACCCTAACCCTAACCCTAATCATGACACTAAGAGGCTTAACCCTAAACGGAACTCAAACTCAGCTGTGCATGGCAGGTACATA
>NW_026599591.1:1401875-1411875 GCF_023634155.1 Falco peregrinus | reverse complement strand
TGCATGGCATGTACCTAACCCTAACCCTAACCCTAACCCTAACCCTAACCCTAACCCTAACCCTAACCCTAACCTTAAAAGACCTAACCCTAAACGGAACTCTAAACCTACAGCTGTTCATGGCATGTACCTAACCCTAACCCTAACCCTAACCCTAACCCTAACCGTAACCCTAACCTTAACCCTAACGCTAAGAGACCTAACCCTAAACGGAACTCTAAACCTCAGTTGTGCATGGCATGTACCTAAACCTTACCCTAACCCTAACCCTAACCCTAACCCTAATCCTAAACCTAACCCTAACCCTAATCCTGACCCTAAGAGGCCTAACCCTAGACGGAATTCTAAACCTCAGCTGTGCATGGCATTTACATAACCCTAACCCTAACCCTAACCCTAACCCTAACCCTAACCCTAAAAGACCTAACCCTAAACGGAACTCTAAACCTCAGCTGTGCATGGCATGTACATAACCCTAACCCTAACCCTAACCCTAACCCTAACCCTAATCCTAACCCGCACCCTAACCCTAAAACTGACCCTGAGAGAGCTAACCCTAAACGGAACTCTAAACCTACAGCTGTGCATGGCATGTACCTAACTCTAACCCTAACCCTAACCCTAACCCTAACCCTAACCCTAACCCTAACCCTAACCCTAACCCTAACCCTAACCCTAACCCTAACCCTAACCCTAACCCTAAGAGACCTAACCCTAAACGGAACTCAAAACCTCAGCTCTGCTTGGCATGTACCTAACCCTAACCCTAACCCTAACCCTAACCCTAACCCTAACCCTAACCCTAACCCTAACCCTAATAATGACACTAAGAGGCTTAACCCTAAACGGAACTCAAACTCAGCTGTGCATGGCAGGTACATAACCATAATCCTAGCCCTAACCCTAACCCTAACCCTAACCCTAACCCTAACCCTAAGAGACCTAACCCTAAACGGAACTCAAAACCTCAGCTGTGCATGGCATGTACCTAACCCTAACCCTAACCCTAACCCTAACCCTAACCCTAAAAGACCTAACCCTAAACAGAACTCTAAACCTCAGCTGTGCATGGCATGTACATAACCCTAACCCTAACCCTAACCCTAACCCTAACCCTAATAGACCTAACCCTAAATGGAACTCAAAACCTCATCTGTGCTTGGCATCTACCTAACCCTAACCCTAACCCTAACCCTAAACCTAACACTAAACCTAACCCTAACCCTAACCCTAACCCTAACCTTAACCCTAACCCTAAGAGACCTAACCCTAAACGGAACTCTAAACCTCAGTTGTGCATGGCATGTACCTAACCCTAACCCTAACCCTAACCCTAACCCTAACCCTAACCCTAACCCTAACCCTAACCCTAAGAGACCTAACCCTACACGGAACTCAAAACCTCAGCTGTGCATGGCATGTACCTAATCCTAACCCTAACCCTAACCCTAACCCTAACCCTAACCCTAACCCTAACCCTAACCCTAACCCTAACCCTAACCCTAAGAGACCTAACCCTAAACGGAACTCTAAACCTCAGTTGTGCATGGCATGTACCTATACCCTAACCCTAACCCTAAACCTAACCCTAATCCTAACCCTAACCCTAACCCTAACCCTAACCCTAAGAGGCCTAACCCTAGTCGGAACTCTAAACCTCAGCTGTGCATGGCATGTACATAACCCTAACCCTAACCCTAACCGTAACCCTAACCCTAACCCTAACCCTAACCCTAACCCTAACCCTAACCCTAAAACTGACCCTAAGAGAGCTAACCCTGAACAGAACTCTAAACCTCAGCTGTGCATGGCATGTACCTAACCCTAACCCTAACCCTAACCCTAACCCTAACCCTAACCCTAACCCTAAAAGACCTAACCCTACACGGAACTCAAAACCTCAGCTGTGCATGGCATGTACCTAACCCTAACCCTAAACCTAAGCCTAACCCTAACCCTAACCCTAACCGTAACCCTAACCGTAACCCTAACCCTAACCCTAACCCTAACCCTAAGAGACCTAACCATAAACAGAACTCTAAACCTCAGCTGTGCATGGCATGTACCTACCCCTAACCCTAACCCTAACCCTACACCCTAACCCTAACCCTAACCCTAACCCTAACCCTAACCCTAAAACTGACCCTAAGAGAGCTAACCATAAACGGAACTCTAAACCTCAGCTGTGCATGGCATGTACCTAACCCTAACCCTAACCCTAACCCTAACCCTAACCCTAACCCTAACCCTAACCTTAAAAGACCTAACCCTAAACGGAACTCTAAACCTACAGCTGTGCATGGCATGTACCTAACCCTAACCCTAACCCTAACCCTAACCCTAACCCTAACCGTAACCCTAACCTTAACCCTAACGCTAAGAGACCTAACCCTAAACGGAACTCTAAACCTCAGTTGTGCATGGCATGTACCTAACCCTTACCCTAACCCTAACCCTAACCCTAACCCTAATCCTAAACCTAACCCTAACCCTAATCCTGACCCTAAGAGGCCTAACCCTAGTCGGAACTCTAAACCTCAGCTGTGCATGGCATGTACATAACCCTAACCCTAACCCTAACCCTAACCCTAACCCTAATCCTAACCCGCACCCTAACCCTAAAACTGACCCTGAGAGAGCTAACCCTAAACGGAACTCTAAACCTACAGCTGTGCATGGCATGTACCTAACTCTAACCCTAACCCTAACCCTAACCCTAACCCTAACCCTAACCCTAACCCTAACCCTAACCCTAACCCTAAGAGACCTAACCCTAAACGGAACTCAAAACCTCAGCTGTGCATGGCATGTACCTAACCCTAACCCTAACCCTAACCCTAACCCTAACCCTAACCCTAACCCTAACCCTAATCATGACACTAAGAGGCTTAACCCTAAACGGAACTCAACCTCAGCTGTGCATGGCAGGTACATAACCATAATCCTAGCACTAACCCTAACCCTAACCCTAACCCTAACCCTAGCCCTAACCCTAACCCTAAGAGACCTAACCCTAAACGGAACTCAAAACCTCAGCTGTGCATGGCATGTACCTAACCCTAACCCTAACCCTAACCCTAACCCTAACCCTAACCCTAAAAGACCTAACCCTAAACGGAACTCTAAACCTCAGCTGTGCATGGCATGTACATAACCCTAACCCTAACCCTAACCCTAACCCTAACCCTAAGAGACCTAACCCTAAACGGAACTCAAAACCTCAGCTGTGCATGGCATGTACCTAACCCTAACCCTAACCCTAACCCTAACCCTAACCCTAACCCTAAAAGACCTAACCCTAAACGGAACTCTAAACCTCAGCTGTGCATGGCATGTACATAACCCTAACCCTAACCCTAACCCTAACCTTAACCTTAAGAGACCTAACCCTAAATGGAACTCAAAACCTCATCTGTGCTTGGCATGTACCTAACCCTAACCCTAACCCTAACCCTAACCCTAACCCTAACCCTAACCCTAACCCTAACCCTAAGAGACCTAACCCTAAACGGAACTCAAAACCTCAGCTGTGCATGGCATGTACCTAACACTAACCCTAACCCTAACCCTAACCCTAACCCTAACCCTAACCCTAACCCTAACCCTAACCCTAACCCTAACCTTAAAAGACCTAACCCTAAACGGAACTCTAAACCTCAGCTGTGCATGGCATGTACCTAACCCTAACCCTAACCCTAACCCTAACCCTACCCCTAACCCTAACCCTAACCGTAACCCTAACCTTAACCCTAACCCTAAGAGACCTAACCCTAAACGGAACTCTAAACCTCAGTTGTGCATGGCATGTACCTAACCCTAACCCCAACCCAAACCCTAACCCTAATCCTAAACCTAACCCTAACCCTAATCCTGACCCTAAGAGGCCTAACCCTAGTCGGAACTCTAAACCTCAGCTGTGCATGGCATGTACATAACCCTAACCCTAACCCTAACCCTAACCCTAACCCTAACCCTAACCCTAACCCTAACCCTAACCCTAAAACTGACCCTAAGAGAGCTAACCCTGAACAGAACTCTAAACCTCAGCTGTGCATGGCATGTACCTAACCCTAACCCTAACCCTAACCCTAACCCTAACCCTAACCCTAACCCTAACCCTAAGAGACCTAACCTTAAACGGAACTCAAAACCTCAGCTCTGCTTGGCATGTACCTAACCCTAACCCTAACCCTAACCCTAACCCTAACCCGAACCCGAACCCTAACCCTAATCATGACACTAAGAGGCTTAACCCTAAACGGAACTCAACCTCAGCTGTACATGGCAGGTACATAACCATAATCCTAGACCTAACCCTAACCCTAACCCTAACCTTAACCCTAACCCTAACCCTAACCCTAGCCCTAACCCTAACCCTAAGAGACCTAACCCTAAACGGAACTCAAAACCTCAGCTGTGCATGGCATGTACCTAATCCTAACCCTAACCCTAACCCTAACTCTAACCCTAACCCTAACCCTAACCCTAACCCTAACCCTAACCCTAACCCTAACCCTAACCCTAACCTTAAAAGACCTTACCCTAAACGGAACTCTAAACCTACAGCTGTGCATGGCATGTACCTAACCCTAACCCTAAACCTAACCCTAACCCTAACCCTTACCTTAATCCTAACCCTAAGAGACCTAACCCTAAACGGAACTCAAAACCTCAGCTGTGCATGGCATGTACCTAACCCTAACCCTAACCCTAACCCTAACCGTAAAAGACCTAACCCTAAACGGAACTCTAAACCTCAGCTGTGCATGGCATGTACATAACCCTAACCCTAACCCTAACCCTAACCCTAACCTTAAGAGACCTAACCCTAAATGGAACTCAAAACCTCATCTGTGCTTGGCATGTACCTAACCCTAACCCTAACCCTAACCGTAACCGTAACCCTAACCCTAACCCTAACCCTAACCCTAAGAGACCTAACCCTAAACGGAACTCAAAACCTCAGCTGTGCATGGCATGTACCTAATCCTAACCCTAACCCTAACCCTAACCCTAACCCTAACCCTAACCCTAACCCTAACCCTAACCCTAACCCTAACCTTAAAAGACCTAACCCTAAACGGAATTCTAAACCTACAACTGTGCATGGCATGTACCTAACCCTAACCCTAACCCTAACCCTAACCCTAACCCTAACCGTAACCCTAACCTTAACCCTAACCCTAAGAGACCTAACCCTAAACGGAACTCTAAACCTCAGTTGTGCATGGCATGTACCTAACCCTAACCCTAACCCTAACCCTAACCCTAACCCTAACCCTAACCCTAACCCTAAGAGACCTAACCCTACACGGAACTCAAAACCTCAGCTGTGCATGGCATGTACCTAATCCTAACCCTAACCCTAACCCTAACCCTAACCCTAACCCTAACCCTAACCCTAACCCTAACCCTAACCCTAAGAGACCTAACCCTAAACGGAACTCTAAACCTCAGTTGTGCATGGCATGTACCTATACCCTAACCCTAACCCTAACCCTAAACCTAATCCTAACCCTAACCCTAACCCTAATCCTGACCCTAAGAGGCCTAACCCTAGTCGGAACTCTAAACCTCAGCTGTGCATGGCATGTACATAACCCTAACCCTAACCCTAACCGTAACCGTAACCCTAACCCTAACCCTAACCCTAACCCTAACCCTAACCCTAACCCTAAAAGACCTAACCCTACACGGAACTCAAAACCTCAGCTGTGCATGGCATGTACCTAACCCTAACCCTAAACCTAAGCCTAACCCTAACCCTAACCCTAACCATAACCCTAACCGTAACCCTAACCCTAACCCTAACCCTAACCCTAAGAGACCTAACCATAAACAGAACTCTAAACCTCAGCTGTGCATGGCATGTACCTACCCCTAACCCTAACCCTAACCCTACACCCTAACCCTAACCCTAACCCTAACCCTAACCCTAACCCTAAAACTGACCCTAAGAGAGCTAACCATAAACGGAACTCTAAACCTCAGCTGTGCATGGCATGTACCTAACCCTAACCCTAACCCTAACCCTAACCCTAACCCTAACCCTAACCCTAACCCTAACCTTAAAAGACCTAACCCTAAACGGAACTCTAAACCTACAGCTGTTCATGGCATGTACCTAACCCTAACCCTAACCCTAACCCTAACCCTAACCGTAACCCTAACCTTAACCCTAACGCTAAGAGACCTAACCCTAAACGGAACTCTAAACCTCAGTTGTGCATGGCATGTACCTAAACCTTACCCTAACCCTAACCCTAACCCTAACCCTAATCCTAAACCTAACCCTAACCCTAATCCTGACCCTAAGAGGCCTAACCCTAGACGGAATTCTAAACCTCAGCTGTGCATGGCATTTACATAACCCTAACCCTAACCCTAACCCTAACCCTAACCCTAAAAGACCTAACCCTAAACGGAACTCTAAACCTCAGCTGTGCATGGCATGTACATAACCCTAACCCTAACCCTAACCCTAACCCTAACCCTAATCCTAACCCGCACCCTAACCCTAAAACTGACCCTGAGAGAGCTAACCCTAAACGGAACTCTAAACCTACAGCTGTGCATGGCATGTACCTAACCCTAACCCTAACCCTAACCCTAACCCTAACCCTAACCCTAACCCTAACCCTAACCCTAACCCTAAGAGACCTAACCCTAAACGGAACTCAAAACCTCAGCTCTGCTTGGCATGTACCTAACCCTAACCCTAACCCTAACCCTAACCCTAACCCTAACCCTAACCCTAACCCTAATAATGACACTAAGAGGCTTAACCCTAAACGGAACTCAAACTCAGCTGTGCATGGCAGGTACATAACCATAATCCTAGCCCTAACCCTAACCCTAACCCTAACCCTAACCCTAACCCTAACCCTAACCCTAAGAGACCTAACCCTAAACGGAACTCAAAACCTCAGCTGTGCATGGCATGTACCTAACCCTAACCCTAACCCTAACCCTAACCCTAAAAGACCTAACCCTAAACAGAACTCTAAACCTCAGCTGTGCATGGCATGTACATAACCCTAACCCTAACCCTAACCCTAACCCTAACCCTAATAGACCTAACCCTAAATGGAACTCAAAACCTCATCTGTGCTTGGCATCTACCTAACCCTAACCCTAACCCTAACCCTAAACCTAACACTAAACCTAACCCTAACCCTAACCCTAACCCTAACCTTAACCCTAACCCTAAGAGACCTAACCCTAAACGGAACTCTAAACCTCAGTTGTGCATGGCATGTACCTAACCCTAACCCTAACCCTAACCCTAACCCTAACCCTAACCCTAACCCTAACCCTAACCCTAACCCTAACCCTAAGAGACCTAACCCTACACGGAACTCAAAACCTCAGCTGTGCATGGCATGTACCTAATCCTAACCCTAACCCTAACCCTAACCCTAACCCTAACCCTAACCCTAACCCTAACCCTAAGAGACCTAACCCTAAACGGAACTCTAAACCTCAGTTGTGCATGGCATGTACCTATACCCTAACCCTAACCCTAACCCTAACCCTAATCCTAACCCTAACCCTAACCCTAACCCTAACCCTAAGAGGCCTAACCCTAGTCGGAACTCTAAACCTCAGCTGTGCATGGCATGTACATAACCCTAACCCTAACCCTAACCGTAACCCTAACCCTAACCCTAACCCTAACCCTAACCCTAACCCTAACCCTAACCCTAACCCTAAAACTGACCCTAAGAGAGCTAACCCTGAACAGAACTCTAAACCTCAGCTGTGCATGGCATGTACCTAACCCTAACCCTAACCCTAACCCTAACCCTAACCCTAACCCTAACCCTAAAAGACCTAACCCTACACGGAACTCAAAACCTCAGCTGTGCATGGCATGTACCTAACCCTAACCCTAAACCTAAGCCTAACCCTAACCCTAACCCTAACCGTAACCCTAACCGTAACCCTAACCCTAACCCTAACCCTAACCCTAAGAGACCTAACCATAAACAGAACTCTAAACCTCAGCTGTGCATGGCATGTACCTACCCCTAACCCTAACCCTAACCCTACACCCTAACCCTAACCCTAACCCTAACCCTAACCCTAACCCTAACCCTAACCCTAAGAGAGCTAACCATAAACGGAACTCTAAACCTCAGCTGTGCATGGCATGTACCTAACCCTAACCCTAACCCTAACCCTAACCCTAACCCTAACCCTAACCCTAACCTTAAAAGACCTAACCCTAAACGGAACTCTAAACCTACAGCTGTGCATGGCATGTACCTAACCCTAACCCTAACCCTAACCCTAACCCTAACCCTAACCGTAACCCTAACCTTAACCCTAACCCTAAGAGACCTAACCCTAAACGGAACTCTAAACCTCAGTTGTGCATGGCATGTACCTATACCCTAACCCTAACCCTAACCCTAACCCTAACCCTAACCCTAAAACTGACCCTAAGAGAGCTAACCCTGAACAGAACTCTAAACCTCAGCTGTGCATGGCATGTACCTAACCCTAACCCTAACCCTAACCCTAACCCTAACCCTAACCCTAAAAGACCTAACCCTAAACGGAACTCTAAACCTCAGTTGTGCATGGCATGTACCTAACCCTTACCCTAACCCTAACCCTAACCCTAACCCTAATCCTAAACCTAACCCTAACCCTAATCCTGACCCTAAGAGGCCTAACCCTAGTCGGAACTCTAAACCTCAGCTGTGCATGGCATGTACATAACCCTAACCCTAACCCTAACCCTAACCCTAAACCTAATCCTAACCCGCACCCTAACCCTAACCCTAACCCTAACCCTAAAAGACCTAACCCTAAACGGAACTCTAAACCTCAGCTGTGCATGGCATGTACATAACCCTAACCCTAACCCTAACCCTAACCCTAACCCTAACCCTAATAGACCTAACCCTAAATGGAACTCAAAACCTCATCTGTGCTTGGCATGTACCTAACCCTAACCCTAACCCTAACCCTAACCCTAACCCTAAACCTAACCCTAACCCTAACCCTAACCCTAACCTTAACCCTAACCCTAAGAGACCTAACCCTAAACGGAACTCTAAACCTCAGTTGTGCATGGCATGTACCTAACCCTAACCCTAACCCTAACCTTAACCCTAACCCTAACCCTAACCCTAACCCTAACCCTAAGAGACCTAACCCTACACGGAACTCAAAACCTCAGCTGTGCATGGCATGTACCTAATCCTAACCCTAACCCTAACCCTAACCCTAACCCTAACCCTAACCCTAACCCTAACCGTAACCCTAACCCTAACCCTAACCCTAACCCTAACCCTAACCCTAACCCTAACCCTAACCCTAACCCTAAAACTGACCCTAAGAGAGCTAACCATAAACGGAACTCTAAACCTCAGCTGTGCATGGCATGTACCTAACCCTAACCCTAACCCTAACCCTAACCCTAACCCTAACCCTAACCCTAACCTTAAAAGACCTAACCCTAAACGGAACTCTAAACCTACAGCTGTGCATGGCATGTACCTAACCCTAACCCTAACCCTAACCCTAACCCTAACCGTAACCCTAACCTTAACCCTAACGCTAAGAGACCTAACCCTAAACGGAACTCTAAACCTCAGTTGTGCATGGCATGTACCTAACCCTTACCCTAACCCTAACCCTAACCCTAACCCTAACCCTAATCCTAAACCTAACCCTAACCCTAATCCTGACCCTAAGAGGCCTAACCCTAGTCGGAACTCTAAACCTCGGCTGTGCATGGCATGTACATAACCCTAACCCTAACCCTAACCCTAACCCTAACCCTAATCCTAACCCGCACCCTAACCCTAAAACTGACCCTGAGAGAGCTAACCCTAAACGGAACTCTAAACCTACAGCTGTGCATGGCATGTACCTAACTCTAACCCTAACCCTAACCCTAAGAGACCTAACCCTAAACGGAACTCAAAACCTCAGCTGTGCATGGCATGTACCTAACCCTAACCCTAACCCTAACCCTACCCCTAAC
>NW_026599591.1:1389375-1396875 GCF_023634155.1 Falco peregrinus | reverse complement strand
TAACCCTAACCCTAACCCTAACCCTAACCCTAACCCTAACCCTAACCCTAAAACTGACCCTAAGAGAGCTAACCCTGAACAGAACTCTAAACCTCAGCTGTGCATGGCATGTACCTAACCCTAACCCTAACCCTAACCCTAACCCTAACCCTAACCCTAACCCTAACCCTAAGAGACCTAACCTTAAACGGAACTCAAAACCTCAGCTCTGCTTGGCATGTACCTAACCCTAACCCTAACCCTAACCCTAACCCTAACCCGAACCCGAACCCTAACCCTAATCATGACACTAAGAGGCTTAACCCTAAACGGAACTCAACCTCAGCTGTACATGGCAGGTACATAACCATAATCCTAGACCTAACCCTAACCCTAACCCTAACCTTAACCCTAACCCTAACCCTAACCCTAGCCCTAACCCTAACCCTAACCCTAACCCTAACCCTAACCTTAAAAGACCTTACCCTAAACGGAACTCTAAACCTACAGCTGTGCATGGCATGTACCTAATCCTAACCCTAACCCTAACCCTAACTCTAACCCTAACCCTAACCCTAACCCTAACCCTAACCCTAACCCTAACCCTAACCTTAAAAGACCTTACCCTAAACGGAACTCTAAACCTACAGCTGTGCATGGCATGTACCTAACCCTAACCCTAAACCTAACCCTAACCCTAACCCTTACCTTAATCCTAACCCTAAGAGACCTAACCCTAAACGGAACTCAAAACCTCAGCTGTGCATGGCATGTACCTAACCCTAACCCTAACCCTAACCCTAACCGTAAAAGACCTAACCCTAAACGGAACTCTAAACCTCAGCTGTGCATGGCATGTACATAACCCTAACCCTAACCCTAACCCTAACCCTAACCTTAAGAGACCTAACCCTAAATGGAACTCAAAACCTCATCTGTGCTTGGCATGTACCTAACCCTAACCCTAACCCTAACCGTAACCGTAACCCTAACCCTAACCCTAACCCTAACCCTAAGAGACCTAACCCTAAACGGAACTCAAAACCTCAGCTGTGCATGGCATGTACCTAATCCTAACCCTAACCCTAACCCTAACCCTAACCCTAACCCTAACCCTAACCCTAACCCTAACCCTAACCTTAAAAGACCTAACCCTAAACGGAATTCTAAACCTACAACTGTGCATGGCATGTACCTAACCCTAACCCTAACCCTAACCCTAACCCTAACCCTAACCGTAACCCTAACCTTAACCCTAACCCTAAGAGACCTAACCCTAAACGGAACTCTAAACCTCAGTTGTGCATGGCATGTACCTAACCCTAACCCTAACCCTAACCCTAACCCTAACCCTAACCCTAACCCTAACCCTAACCCTAACCCTAACCCTAACCCTAAGAGACCTAACCCTACACGGAACTCAAAACCTCAGCTGTGCATGGCATGTACCTAATCCTAACCCTAACCCTAACCCTAACCCTAACCCTAACCCTAACCCTAACCCTAACCCTAACCCTAACCCTAACCCTAACCCTAAGAGACCTAACCCTAAACGGAACTCTAAACCTCAGTTGTGCATGGCATGTACCTATACCCTAACCCTAACCCTAACCCTAACCCTAATCCTAACCCTAACCCTAACCCTAATACTGACCCTAAGAGGCCTAACCCTAGTCGGAACTCTAAACCTCAGCTGTGCATGGCATGTACATAACCCTAACCCTAACCCTAACCGTAACCCTAACCCTAACCCTAACCCTAACCCTAACCCTAACCCTAACCCTAACCCTAACCCTAACCCTAACCCTAACCCTAACCCTAAAAGACCTAACCCTACACGGAACTCAAAACCTCAGCTGTGCATGGCATGTACCTAACCCTAACCCTAAACCTAAGCCTAACCCTAACCCTAACCCTAACCGTAACCCTAACCGTAACCCTAACCCTAACCCTAACCCTAACCCTAAGAGACCTAACCATAAACAGAACTCTAAACCTCAGCTGTGCATGGCATGTACCTACCCCTAACCCTAACCCTAACCCTACACCCTAACCCTAACCCTAACCCTAACCCTAACCCTAACCCTAAAACTGACCCTAAGAGAGCTAACCATAAACGGAACTCTAAACCTCAGCTGTGCATGGCATGTACCTAACCCTAACCCTAACCCTAACCCTAACCCTAACCCTAACCTTAAAAGACCTAACCCTAAACGGAACTCTAAACCTACAGCTGTTCATGGCATGTACCTAACCCTAACCCTAACCCTAACCCTAACCCTAACCGTAACCCTAACCTTAACCCTAACGCTAAGAGACCTAGCCCTAAACGGAACTCTAAACCTCAGTTGTGCATGGCATGTACCTAACCCTAACCCTAAACCTAACCCTAACCCTAACCCTTACCTTAATCCTAACCCTAAGAGACCTAACCCTAAACGGAACTCAAAACCTCAGCTGTGCATGGCATGTACCTAACCCTAACCCTAACCCTAACCCTAACCGTAAAAGACCTAACCCTAAACGGAACTCTAAACCTCAGCTGTGCATGGCATGTACATAACCCTAACCCTAACCCTAACCCTAACCCTAACCTTAAGAGACCTAACCCTAAATGGAACTCAAAACCTCATCTGTGCTTGGCATGTACCTAACCCTAACCCTAACCCTAACCGTAACCGTAACCCTAACCCTAACCCTAACCCTAACCCTAAGAGACCTAACCCTAAACGGAACTCAAAACCTCAGCTGTGCATGGCATGTACCTAATCCTAACCCTAACCCTAACCCTAACCCTAACCCTAACCCTAACCCTAACCCTAACCCTAACCCTAACCTTAAAAGACCTAACCCTAAACGGAATTCTAAACTTACAACTGTGCATGGCATGTACCTAACCCTAACCCTAACCCTAACCCTAACCCTAACCCTAACCGTAACCCTAACCTTAACCCTAACCCTAAGAGACCTAACCCTAAACGGAACTCTAAACCTCAGTTGTGCATGGCATGTACCTAACCCTAACCCTAACCCTAACCCTAACCCTAACCCTAACCCTAACCCTAACCCTTACCCTAACCCTAACCCTAAGAGACCTAACCCTACACGGAACTCAAAACCTCAGCTGTGCATGGCATGTACCTAATCCTAACCCTAACCCTAACCCTAACCCTAACCCTAACCCTAACCCTAACCCTAACCCTAACCCTAACCCTAACCCTAACCCTAAGAGACCTAACCCTAAACGGAACTCTAAACCTCAGTTGTGCATGGCATGTACCTATACCCTAACCCTAACCCTAACCCTAACCCTAATCCTAACCCTAACCCTAACCCTAATCCTGACCCTAAGAGGCCTAACCCTAGTCGGAACTCTAAACCTCAGCTGTGCATGGCATGTACATAACCCTAACCCTAACCCTAACCGTAACCCTAACCCTAACCCTAACCCTAACCCTAACCCTAACCCTAACCCTAACCCTAACCCTAACCCTAACCCTAAAAGACCTAACCCTACACGGAACTCAAAACCTCAGCTGTGCATGGCATGTACCTAACCCTAACCCTAAACCTAAGCCTAACCCTAACCCTAACCCTAACCGTAACCCTAACCGTAACCCTAACCCTAACCCTAACCCTAACCCTAAGAGACCTAACCATAAACAGAACTCTAAACCTCAGCTGTGCATGGCATGTACCTACCCCTAACCCTAACCCTAACCCTAACCCTAACCCTAACCCTAACCGTAACCCTAACCCTAACCCTAACCCTAAAACTGACCCTAAGAGAGCTAACCATAAACGGAACTCTAAACCTCAGCTGTGCATGGCATGTACCTAACCCTAACCCTAACCCTAACCCTAACCCTAACCATAACCCTAACCCTAACCCTAACCTTAAAAGACCTAACCCTAAACGGAACTCTAAACCTACAGCTGTTCATGGCATGTACCTAACCCTAACCCTAACCCTAACCCTAACCCTAACCGTAACCCTAACCTTAACCCTAACGCTAAGAGACCTAGCCCTAAACGGAACTCTAAACCTCAGTTGTGCATGGCATGTACCTAACCCTAACCCTAAACCTAACCCTAACCCTAACCCTTACCTTAATCCTAACCCTAAGAGACCTAACCCTAAACGGAACTCAAAACCTCAGCTGTGCATGGCATGTACCTAACCCTAACCCTAACCCTAACTCTAACCGTAAAAGACCTAACCCTAAACGGAACTCTAAACCTCAGCTGTGCATGGCATGTACATAACCCTAACCCTAACCCTAACCCTAACCCTAACCTTAAGAGACCTAACCCTAAATGGAACTCAAAACCTCATCTGTGCTTGGCATGTACCTAACCCTAACCCTAACCCTAACCGTAACCGTAACCCTAACCCTAACCCTAACCCTAACCCTAAGAGACCTAACCCTAAACGGAACTCAAAACCTCAGCTCTGCTTGGCATGTACCTAACCCTAACCCTAACCCTAACCCTAACCCTAACCCTAACCCTAACCCTAACCCTAACCCTAACCCTAACCCTAACCCTAACCCTAACCCTAAGAGACCTAACCCTAAACGGAATTCAAAACGTCAGCTGTGCATGGCATGTGCCTAACCCTAACCCTAACCCTAACCCTAAAAGACCTAACCCTAAACGGAACTCTAAACCTCACCTGTGCATGGAATGTACCTAACCCTAACCCTAACCCTAACCCTAACCCTAAGAGACCTAACCCTAAACGGAACTCAAAACCTCAGCTCTGCTTGGCATGTACCTAACCCTAACCCTAACCCTAACCCTAACCCTAACCCTAAGAGACCTAACCCTAAACGGAACTCAAAACCTCAGCTGTGCATGGCATGTACCTAATCCTAACCCTAACCCTAACCCTAACCCTAACCCTAACCCTAACCCTAACCCTAACCCTAACCCTAACCCTAACCCTAAGAGACCTAACCCTAAACGGAACTCAAAACCTCAGCTGTGCATGGCATGTACCTAATCCTAACCCTAACCCTAACCCTAACCCTAACCCTAACCCTAACCCTAACCCTAACCCTAACCCTAACCCTAACCTTAAAAGACCTAACCCTAAACGGAATTCTAAACCTACAACTGTGCATGGCATGTACCTAACCCTAACCCTAACCCTAACCCTAACCCTAACCCTAACCGTAACCCTAACCTTAACCCTAACCCTAAGAGACCTAACCCTAAACGGAACTCTAAACCTCAGTTGTGCATGGCATGTACCTAACCCTAACCCTAACCCTAACCCTAACCCTAACCCTAACCCTAACCCTAACCCTAACCCTAACCCTAAGAGACCTAACCCTACACGGAACTCAAAACCTCAGCTGTGCATGGCATGTACCTAATCCTAACCCTAACCCTAACCCTAACCCTAACCCTAACCCTAACCCTAACCCTAACCCTAACCCTAACCCTAACCCTAAGAGACCTAACCCTAAACGGAACTCTAAACCTCAGTTGTGCATGGCATGTACCTATACCCTAACCCTAACCCTAACCCTAAACCTAATCCTAACCCTAACCCTAACCCTAATCCTGACCCTAAGAGGCCTAACCCTAGTCGGAACTCTAAACCTCAGCTGTGCATGGCATGTACATAACCCTAACCCTAACCCTAACCGTAACCGTAACCCTAACCCTAACCCTAACCCTAACCCTAACCCTAACCCTAACCCTAACCCTAACCCTAACCCTAAAAGACCTAACCCTACACGGAACTCAAAACCTCAGCTGTGCATGGCATGTACCTAACCCTAACCCTAAACCTAAGCCTAACCCTAACCCTAACCCTAACCGTAACCCTAACCGTAACCCTAACCCTAACCCTAACCCTAACCCTAAGAGACCTAACCATAAACAGAACTCTAAACCTCAGCTGTGCATGGCATGTACCTACCCCTAACCCTAACCCTAACCCTACACCCTAACCCTAACCCTAACCCTAACCCTAACCCTAACCCTAAAACTGACCCTAAGAGAGCTAACCATAAACGGAACTCTAAACCTCAGCTGTGCATGGCATGTACCTAACCCTAACCCTAACCCTAACCCTAACCCTAACCCTAACCCTAACCCTAACCCTAACGTTAAAAGACCTAACCCTAAACGGAACTCTAAACCTACAGCTGTTCATGGCATGTACCTAACCCTAACCCTAACCCTAACCCTAACCCTAACCGTAACCCTAACCTTAACCCTAACGCTAAGAGACCTAACCCTAAACGGAACTCTAAACCTCAGTTGTGCATGGCATGTACCTAAACCTTACCCTAACCCTAACCCTAACCCTAACCCTAATCCTAAACCTAACCCTAACCCTAATCCTGACCCTAAGAGGCCTAACCCTGAACAGAACTCTAAACCTCAGCTGTGCATGGCATGTACCTAACCCTAACCCTAACCCTAACCCTAACCCTAACCCTAACCCTAAAAGACCTAACCCTAAACGGAACTCTAAACCTCAGCTGTGCATGGCATGTACATAACCCTAACCCTAACCCTAACCCTAACCCTAACCCTAACCCTAACCCGCACCCTAACCCTAAAACTGACCCTGAGAGAGCTAACCCTAAACGGAACTCTAAACCTACAGCTGTGCATGGCATGTACCTAACCCTAACCCTAACCCTAACCCTAACCCTAACCCTAACCCTAACCCTAACCCTAACCCTAACCCTAAGAGACCTAACCCTAAACGGAACTCAAAACCTCAGCTCTGCTTGGCATGTACCTAACCCTAACCCTAACCCTAACCCTAACCCTAACCCTAACCCTAACCCTAACCCTAATAATGACACTAAGAGGCTTAACCCTAAACGGAACTCAAACTCAGCTGTGCATGGCAGGTACATAACCATAATCCTAGCCCTAACCCTAACCCTAACCCTAACCCTAACCCTAACCCTAACCCTAAGAGACCTAACCCTAAACGGAACTCAAAACCTCAGCTGTGCATGGCATGTACCTAACCCTAACCCTAACCCTAACCCTAACCCTAAAAGACCTAACCCTAAACAGAACTCTAAACCTCAGCTGTGCATGGCATGTACATAACCCTAACCCTAACCCTAACCCTAACCCTAACCCTAATAGACCTAACCCTAAATGGAACTCAAAACCTCATCTGTGCTTGGCATCTACCTAACCCTAACCCTAACCCTAACCCTAAACCTAACACTAAACCTAACCCTAACCCTAACCCTAACCCTAACCTTAACCCTAACCCTAAGAGACCTAACCCTAAACGGAACTCTAAACCTCAGTTGTGCATGGCATGTACCTAACCCTAACCCTAACCCTAACCCTAACCCTAACCCTAACCCTAACCCTAACCCTAACCCTAACCCTAAGAGACCTAACCCTACACGGAACTCAAAACCTCAGCTGTGCATGGCATGTACCTAATCCTAACCCTAACCCTAACCCTAACCCTAACCCTAACCCTAACCCTAACCCTAACCCTAACCCTAACCCTAAGAGACCTAA
>NW_026599591.1:1371875-1384375 GCF_023634155.1 Falco peregrinus | reverse complement strand
CCTTAACCCTAACCCTAAGAGACCTAACCCTAAACGGAAAACTAAACCTCAGTTGTGCATGGCATGTACCTAACCCTAACCCCAACCCTAACCCTAACCCTAATCCTAAACCTAACCCTAACCCTAATCCTGACGCTAAGAGGCCTAACCCTAGTCGGAACTCTAAACCTCAGCTGTGCATGGCATGTACATAACCCTAACCCTAACCCTAACCCTAACCCTAACCCTAACCCTAACCCTAACCCTAACCCTAACCCTAATCCTAAAACTGACCCTAAGAGAGCTAACCCTGAACAGAACTCTAAACCTCAGCTGTGCATGGCATGTACCTACCCCTAACCCTAACCCTAACCCTACACCCTAACCCTAACCCTAACCCTAACCCTAACCCTAACCCTAACCCTAACCCTAAGAGAGCTAACCATAAACGGAACTCTAAACCTCAGCTGTGCATGGCATGTACCTAACCCTAACCCTAACCCTAACCCTAACCCTAACCCTAACCCTAACCCTAACCTTAAAAGACCTAACCCTAAACGGAACTCTAAACCTCAGTTGTGCATGGCATGTACCTAACCCTTACCCTAACCCTAACCCTAACCCTAACCCTAACCCTAATCCTAAACCTAACCCTAACCCTAATCCTGACCCTAAGAGGCCTAACCCTAGTCGGAACTCTAAACCTCAGCTGTGCATGGCATGTACATAACCCTAACCCTAACCCTAACCCTAACCCTAACCCTAATCCTAACCCGCACCCTAACCCTAAAACTGACCCTGAGAGAGCTAACCCTAAACGGAACTCTAAACCTACAGCTGTGCATGGCATGTACCTAACTCTAACCCTAACCCTAACCCTAAGAGACCTAACCCTAAACGGAACTCAAAACCTCAGCTGTGCATGGCATGTACCTAACCCTAACCCTAACCCTAACCCTACCCCTAACCCTAACCCTAACCGTAACCCTAACCTTAACCCTAACCCTAAGAGACCTAACCCTAAACGGAACTCTAAACCTCAGTTGTGCATGGCATGTACCTAACCCTAACCCCAACCCTAACCCTAACCCTAATCCTAAACCTAACCCTAACCCTAATCCTGACGCTAAGAGGCCTAACCCTAGTCGGAACTCTAAACCTCAGCTGTGCATGGCATGTACATAACCCTAACCCTAACCCTAACCCTAACCCTAACCCTAACCCTAACCCTAACCCTAACCCTAATCCTAAAACTGACCCTAAGAGAGCTAACCCTGAACAGAACTCTAAACCTCAGCTGTGCATGGCATGTACCTAACCCTAACCCTAACCCTAACCCTAACCCTAACCCTAACCCTAAGAGACCTAACCCTAAACGGAACTCAAAACCTCAGCTGTGCATGGCATGTACCTAATCCTAACCCTAACCCTAACCCTAACCCTAACCCTAACCCTAACCCTAACCCTAACCCTAACCCTAACCTTAAAAGACCTAACCCTAAACGGAACTCTAAACCTACAACTGTGCATGGCATGTACCTAACCCTAACCCTAACCCTAACCCTAACCCTAACCCTAACCCTAACCCTAACCGTAACCCTAACCTTAACCCTAACCCTAAGAGACCTAACCCTAAACGGAACTCTAAACCTCAGTTGTGCATGGCATGTACCTATACCCTAACCCTAACCCTAACCCTAACCCTAACCCTAACCCTAACCCTAACCCTAAAACTGACCCTAAGAGAGCTAACCCTGAACAGAACTCTAAACCTCAGCTGTGCATGGCATGTACCTAACCCTAACCCTAACCCTAACCCTAACCCTAACCCTAACCCTAACCCTAACCCTAACCCTAACCCTAAGAGACCTAACCCTAAAAGGAACTCAAAACCTCAGCTGTGCATGGCATGTACCTAATCCTAACCCTAACCCTAACCCTAACCCTAACCCTAACCCTAACCCTAATCCTAAACCTAACCCTAACCCTAACCCTAACCTTAAAAGACCTAACCCTAAACGGAACTCTAAACCTACAGCTGTGCATGGCATGTACCTAACCCTAACCCTAAACCTAACCCTAACCCTAACCCTTACCTTAATCCTAACCCTAAGAGACCTAACCCTAAACGGAACTCAAAACCTCAGCTGTGCATGGCATGTACCTAACCCTAACCCTAACCCTAACCCTAACCGTAAAAGACCTAACCCTAAACGGAACTCTAAACCTCAGCTGTGCATGGCATGTACATAACCCTAACCCTAACCCTAACCCTAACCCTAACCTTAAGAGACCTAACCCTAAATGGAACTCAAAACCTCATCTGTGCTTGGCATGTACCTAACCCTAACCCTAACCCTAACCGTAACCGTAACCCTAACCCTAACCCTAACCCTAACCCTAAGAGACCTAACCCTAAACGGAACTCAAAACCTCAGCTGTGCATGGCATGTACCTAATCCTAACCCTAACCCTAACCCTAACCCTAACCCTAACCCTAACCCTAACCCTAACCCTAACCCTAACCTTAAAAGACCTAACCCTAAACGGAATTCTAAACCTACAACTGTGCATGGCATGTACCTAACCCTAACCCTAACCCTAACCCTAACCCTAACCCTAACCGTAACCCTAACCTTAACCCTAACCCTAAGAGACCTAACCCTAAACGGAACTCTAAACCTCAGTTGTGCATGGCATGTACCTATACCCTAACCCTAACCCTAAACCTAACCCTAATCCTAACCCTAACCCTAACCCTAACCCTAATCCTGACCCTAAGAGGCCTAACCCTAGTCGGAACTCTAAACCTCAGTTGTGCATGGCATGTACATAACCCTAACCCTAACCCTAACCGTAACCCTAACCCTAACCCTAACCCTAACCCTAACCCTAACCCTAACCCTAACCCTAACCCTAACCCTAAAACTGACCCTAAGAGAGCTAACCCTGAACAGAACTCTAAACCTCAGCTGTGCATGGCATGTACCTAACCCTAACCCTAACCCTAACCCTAACCCTAACCCTAACCCTAACCCTAACCCTAACCCTAAAAGACCTAACCCTACACGGAACTCAAAACCTCAGCTGTGCATGGCATGTACCTAACCCTAACCCTAAACCTAAGCCTAACCCTAACCCTAACCCTAACCGTAACCCTAACCGTAACCCTAACCCTAACCCTAACCCTAACCCTAAGAGACCTAACCATAAACAGAACTCTAAACCTCAGCTGTGCATGGCATGTACCTACCCCTAACCCTAACCCTAACCCTACACCCTAACCCTAACCCTAACCCTAACCCTAACCCTAAAACTGACCCTAAGAGAGCTAACCATAAACGGAACTCTAAACCTCAGCTGTGCATGGCATGTACCTAACCCTAACCCTAACCCTAACCCTAACCCTAACCCTAACCCTAACCCTAACCTTAAAAGACCTAACCCTAAACGGAACTCTAAACCTACAGCTGTGCATGGCATGTACCTAACCCTAACCCTAACCCTAACCCTAACCCTAACCGTAACCCTAACCTTAACCCTAACGCTAAGAGACCTAACCCTAAACGGAACTCTAAACCTCAGTTGTGCATGGCATGTACCTAACCCTTACCCTAACCCTAACCCTAACCCTAACCCTAACCCTAATCCTAAACCTAACCCTAACCCTAATCCTGACCCTAAGAGGCCTAACCCTAGTCGGAACTCTAAACCTCGGCTGTGCATGGCATGTACATAACCCTAACCCTAACCCTAACCCTAACCCTAACCCTAATCCTAACCCGCACCCTAACCCTAAAACTGACCCTGAGAGAGCTAACCCTAAACGGAACTCTAAACCTACAGCTGTGCATGGCATGTACCTAACTCTAACCCTAACCCTAACCCTAAGAGACCTAACCCTAAACGGAACTCAAAACCTCAGCTGTGCATGGCATGTACCTAACCCTAACCCTAACCCTAACCCTACCCCTAACCCTAACCCTAACCGTAACCCTAACCTTAACCCTAACCCTAAGAGACCTAACCCTAAACGGAACTCTAAACCTCAGTTGTGCATGGCATGTACCTAACCCTAACCCCAACCCTAACCCTAACCCTAATCCTAAACCTAACCCTAACCCTAATCCTGACGCTAAGAGGCCTAACCCTAGTCGGAACTCTAAACCTCAGCTGTGCATGGCATGTACATAACCCTAACCCTAACCCTAACCCTAACCCTAACCCTAACCCTAACCCTAACCCTAACCCTAATCCTAAAACTGACCCTAAGAGAGCTAACCCTGAACAGAACTCTAAACCTCAGCTGTGCATGGCATGTACCTAACCCTAACCCTAACCCTAACCCTAACCCTAACCCTAACCCTAAGAGACCTAACCCTAAACGGAACTCAAAACCTCAGCTGTGCATGGCATGTACCTAATCCTAACCCTAACCCTAACCCTAACCCTAACCCTAACCCTAACCCTAACCCTAACCCTAACCCTAACCTTAAAAGACCTAACCCTAAACGGAACTCTAAACCTACAACTGTGCATGGCATGTACCTAACCCTAACCCTAACCCTAACCCTAACCCTAACCCTAACCCTAACCCTAACCGTAACCCTAACCTTAACCCTAACCCTAAGAGACCTAACCCTAAACGGAACTCTAAACCTCAGTTGTGCATGGCATGTACCTATACCCTAACCCTAACCCTAACCCTAACCCTAACCCTAACCCTAACCCTAACCCTAAAACTGACCCTAAGAGAGCTAACCCTGAACAGAACTCTAAACCTCAGCTGTGCATGGCATGTACCTAACGCTAACCCTAACCCTAACCCTAACCCTAACCCTAACCCTAACCCTAACCCTAACCCTAACCCTAACCCTAAAACTGACCCTAAGAGAGCTAACCCTGAACAGAACTCTAAACCTCAGCTGTGCATGGCATGTACCTAACCCTAACCCTAACCCTAACCCTAACCCTAACCCTAACCCTAACCCTAACCCTAACCCTAAAAGACCTAACCCTACACGGAACTCAAAACCTCAGCTGTGCATGGCATGTACCTAACCCTAACCCTAAACCTAAGCCTAACCCTAACCCTAACCCTAACCGTA
This sequence comes from Falco peregrinus, assembly GCF_023634155.1. Lineage (NCBI taxonomy): Eukaryota > Metazoa > Chordata > Aves > Falconiformes > Falconidae > Falco > Falco peregrinus. The sequence goes on along the minus strand of NW_026599591.1, from coordinate 1,379,288 downwards.
ACCCTAACCGTAACCCTAACCCTAACCCTAACCCTAACCCTAAGAGACCTAACCATAAACAGAACTCTAAACCTCAGCTGTGCATGGCATGTACCTACCCCTAACCCTAACCCTAACCCTACACCCTAACCCTAACCCTAACCCTAACCCTAACCCTAAAACTGACCCTAAGAGAGCTAACCATAAACGGAACTCTAAACCTCAGCTGTGCATGGCATGTACCTAACCCTAACCCTAACCCTAACCCTAACCCTAACCCTAACCCTAACCCTAACCTTAAAAGACCTAACCCTAAACGGAACTCTAAACCTACAGCTGTGCATGGCATGTACCTAACCCTAACCCTAACCCTAACCCTAACCCTAACCGTAACCCTAACCTTAACCCTAACGCTAAGAGACCTAACCCTAAACGGAACTCTAAACCTCAGTTGTGCATGGCATGTACCTAACCCTTACCCTAACCCTAACCCTAACCCTAACCCTAACCCTAATCCTAAACCTAACCCTAACCCTAATCCTGACCCTAAGAGGCCTAACCCTAGTCGGAACTCTAAACCTCGGCTGTGCATGGCATGTACATAACCCTAACCCTAACCCTAACCCTAACCCTAACCCTAATCCTAACCCGCACCCTAACCCTAAAACTGACCCTGAGAGAGCTAACCCTAAACGGAACTCTAAACCTACAGCTGTGCATGGCATGTACCTAACTCTAACCCTAACCCTAACCCTAAGAGACCTAACCCTAAACGGAACTCAAAACCTCAGCTGTGCATGGCATGTACCTAACCCTAACCCTAACCCTAACCCTACCCCTAACCCTAACCCTAACCGTAACCCTAACCTTAACCCTAACCCTAAGAGACCTAACCCTAAACGGAACTCTAAACCTCAGTTGTGCATGGCATGTACCTAACCCTAACCCCAACCCTAACCCTAACCCTAATCCTAAACCTAACCCTAACCCTAATCCTGACGCTAAGAGGCCTAACCCTAGTCGGAACTCTAAACCTCAGCTGTGCATGGCATGTACATAACCCTAACCCTAACCCTAACCCTAACCCTAACCCTAACCCTAACCCTAACCCTAACCCTAATCCTAAAACTGACCCTAAGAGAGCTAACCCTGAACAGAACTCTAAACCTCAGCTGTGCATGGCATGTACCTAACCCTAACCCTAACCCTAACCCTAACCCTAACCCTAACCCTAAGAGACCTAACCCTAAACGGAACTCAAAACCTCAGCTGTGCATGGCATGTACCTAATCCTAACCCTAACCCTAACCCTAACCCTAACCCTAACCCTAACCCTAACCCTAACCCTAACCCTAACCTTAAAAGACCTAACCCTAAACGGAACTCTAAACCTACAACTGTGCATGGCATGTACCTAACCCTAACCCTAACCCTAACCCTAACCCTAACCCTAACCCTAACCCTAACCGTAACCCTAACCTTAACCCTAACCCTAAGAGACCTAACCCTAAACGGAACTCTAAACCTCAGTTGTGCATGGCATGTACCTATACCCTAACCCTAACCCTAACCCTAACCCTAACCCTAACCCTAACCCTAACCCTAAAACTGACCCTAAGAGAGCTAACCCTGAACAGAACTCTAAACCTCAGCTGTGCATGGCATGTACCTAACGCTAACCCTAACCCTAACCCTAACCCTAACCCTAACCCTAACCCTAACCCTAACCCTAACCCTAAGAGACCTAACCCTAAACGGAACTCAAAACCTCAGCTGTGCATGGCATGTACCTAATCCTAACCCTAACCCTAACCCTAACCCTAACCCTAACCCTAACCCTAATCCTAAACCTAACCCTAACCCTAACCCTAACCTTAAAAGACCTAACCCTAAACGGAACTCTAAACCTACAACTGTGCATGGCATGTACCTAACCCTAACCCTAACCCTAACCCTAACCCTAACCGTAACCCTAATCTTAACCCTAACCCTAAGAGACCTAACCCTAAACGGAACTCTAAACCTCAGTTGTGCATGGCATGTACCTATACCCTAACCCTAACCCTAACCCTAACCCTAACCCTAACCCTAACCCTAACCCTAACCCTAAAACTGACCCTAAGAGAGCTAACCCTGAACAGAACTCTAAACCTCAGCTGTGCATGGCATGTACCTAACCCTAACCCTAACCCTAACCCTAACCCTAACCCTAACCCTAACCCTAACCCTAAGAGACCTAACCTTAAACGGAACTCAAAACCTCAGCTCTGCTTGGCATGTACCTAACCCTAACCCTAACCCTAACCCTAACCCTAACCCGAACCCGAACCCTAACCCTAATCATGACACTAAGAGGCTTAACCCTAAACGGAACTCAACCTCAGCTGTACATGGCAGGTACATAACCATAATCCTAGACCTAACCCTAACCCTAACCCTAACCTTAACCCTAACCCTAACCCTAACCCTAGCCCTAACCCTAACCCTAACCCTAACCCTAACCCTAACCTTAAAAGACCTTACCCTAAACGGAACTCTAAACCTACAGCTGTGCATGGCATGTACCTAATCCTAACCCTAACCCTAACCCTAACTCTAACCCTAACCCTAACCCTAACCCTAACCCTAACCCTAACCCTAACCCTAACCTTAAAAGACCTTACCCTAAACGGAACTCTAAACCTACAGCTGTGCATGGCATGTACCTAACCCTAACCCTAAACCTAACCCTAACCCTAACCCTTACCTTAATCCTAACCCTAAGAGACCTAACCCTAAACGGAACTCAAAACCTCAGCTGTGCATGGCATGTACCTAACCCTAACCCTAACCCTAACCCTAACCGTAAAAGACCTAACCCTAAACGGAACTCTAAACCTCAGCTGTGCATGGCATGTACATAACCCTAACCCTAACCCTAACCCTAACCCTAACCTTAAGAGACCTAACCCTAAATGGAACTCAAAACCTCATCTGTGCTTGGCATGTACCTAACCCTAACCCTAACCCTAACCGTAACCGTAACCCTAACCCTAACCCTAACCCTAACCCTAAGAGACCTAACCCTAAACGGAACTCAAAACCTCAGCTGTGCATGGCATGTACCTAATCCTAACCCTAACCCTAACCCTAACCCTAACCCTAACCCTAACCCTAACCCTAACCCTAACCCTAACCTTAAAAGACCTAACCCTAAACGGAATTCTAAACCTACAACTGTGCATGGCATGTACCTAACCCTAACCCTAACCCTAACCCTAACCCTAACCCTAACCGTAACCCTAACCTTAACCCTAACCCTAAGAGACCTAACCCTAAACGGAACTCTAAACCTCAGTTGTGCATGGCATGTACCTAACCCTAACCCTAACCCTAACCCTAACCCTAACCCTAACCCTAACCCTAACCCTAACCCTAACCCTAACCCTAAGAGACCTAACCCTACACGGAACTCAAAACCTCAGCTGTGCATGGCATGTACCTAATCCTAACCCTAACCCTAACCCTAACCCTAACCCTAACCCTAACCCTAACCCTAACCCTAACCCTAACCCTAACCCTAACCCTAACCCTAACCCTAAGAGACCTAACCCTAAACGGAACTCTAAACCTCAGTTGTGCATGGCATGTACCTATACCCTAACCCTAACCCTAACCCTAACCCTAATCCTAACCCTAACCCTAACCCTAATACTGACCCTAAGAGGCCTAACCCTAGTCGGAACTCTAAACCTCAGCTGTGCATGGCATGTACATAACCCTAACCCTAACCCTAACCGTAACCCTAACCCTAACCCTAACCCTAACCCTAACCCTAACCCTAACCCTAACCCTAACCCTAACCCTAACCCTAACCCTAAAAGACCTAACCCTACACGGAACTCAAAACCTCAGCTGTGCATGGCATGTACCTAACCCTAACCCTAAACCTAAGCCTAACCCTAACCCTAACCCTAACCGTAACCCTAACCGTAACCCTAACCCTAACCCTAACCCTAACCCTAAGAGACCTAACCATAAACAGAACTCTAAACCTCAGCTGTGCATGGCATGTACCTACCCCTAACCCTAACCCTAACCCTACACCCTAACCCTAACCCTAACCCTAACCCTAACCCTAACCCTAAAACTGACCCTAAGAGAGCTAACCATAAACGGAACTCTAAACCTCAGCTGTGCATGGCATGTACCTAACCCTAACCCTAACCCTAACCCTAACCCTAACCCTAACCTTAAAAGACCTAACCCTAAACGGAACTCTAAACCTACAGCTGTTCATGGCATGTACCTAACCCTAACCCTAACCCTAACCCTAACCCTAACCGTAACCCTAACCTTAACCCTAACGCTAAGAGACCTAGCCCTAAACGGAACTCTAAACCTCAGTTGTGCATGGCATGTACCTAACCCTAACCCTAAACCTAACCCTAACCCTAACCCTTACCTTAATCCTAACCCTAAGAGACCTAACCCTAAACGGAACTCAAAACCTCAGCTGTGCATGGCATGTACCTAACCCTAACCCTAACCCTAACCCTAACCGTAAAAGACCTAACCCTAAACGGAACTCTAAACCTCAGCTGTGCATGGCATGTACATAACCCTAACCCTAACCCTAACCCTAACCCTAACCTTAAGAGACCTAACCCTAAATGGAACTCAAAACCTCATCTGTGCTTGGCATGTACCTAACCCTAACCCTAACCCTAACCGTAACCGTAACCCTAACCCTAACCCTAACCCTAACCCTAAGAGACCTAACCCTAAACGGAACTCAAAACCTCAGCTGTGCATGGCATGTACCTAATCCTAACCCTAACCCTAACCCTAACCCTAACCCTAACCCTAACCCTAACCCTAACCCTAACCCTAACCTTAAAAGACCTAACCCTAAACGGAATTCTAAACTTACAACTGTGCATGGCATGTACCTAACCCTAACCCTAACCCTAACCCTAACCCTAACCCTAACCCTAACCGTAACCCTAACCTTAACCCTAACCCTAAGAGACCTAACCCTAAACGGAACTCTAAACCTCAGTTGTGCATGGCATGTACCTAACCCTAACCCTAACCCTAACCCTAACCCTAACCCTAACCCTAACCCTAACCCTTACCCTAACCCTAACCCTAAGAGACCTAACCCTACACGGAACTCAAAACCTCAGCTGTGCATGGCATGTACCTAATCCTAACCCTAACCCTAACCCTAACCCTAACCCTAACCCTAACCCTAACCCTAACCCTAACCCTAACCCTAACCCTAACCCTAAGAGACCTAACCCTAAACGGAACTCTAAACCTCAGTTGTGCATGGCATGTACCTATACCCTAACCCTAACCCTAACCCTAACCCTAATCCTAACCCTAACCCTAACCCTAATCCTGACCCTAAGAGGCCTAACCCTAGTCGGAACTCTAAACCTCAGCTGTGCATGGCATGTACATAACCCTAACCCTAACCCTAACTGTAACCCTAACCCTAACCCTAACCCTAACCCTAACCCTAACCCTAACCCTAACCCTAACCCTAACCCTAACCCTAAAAGACCTAACCCTACACGGAACTCAAAACCTCAGCTGTGCATGGCATGTACCTAACCCTAACCCTAAACCTAAGCCTAACCCTAACCCTAACCCTAACCGTAACCCTAACCGTAACCCTAACCCTAACCCTAACCCTAACCCTAAGAGACCTAACCATAAACAGAACTCTAAACCTCAGCTGTGCATGGCATGTACCTACCCCTAACCCTAACCCTAACCCTAACCCTAACCCTAACCGTAACCCTAACCCTAACCCTAACCCTAAAACTGACCCTAAGAGAGCTAACCATAAACGGAACTCTAAACCTCAGCTGTGCATGGCATGTACCTAACCCTAACCCTAACCCTAACCCTAACCCTAACCATAACCCTAACCCTAACCCTAACCTTAAAAGACCTAACCCTAAACGGAACTCTAAACCTACAGCTGTTCATGGCATGTACCTAACCCTAACCCTAACCCTAACCCTAACCCTAACCGTAACCCTAACCTTAACCCTAACGCTAAGAGACCTAGCCCTAAACGGAACTCTAAACCTCAGTTGTGCATGGCATGTACCTAACCCTAACCCTAAACCTAACCCTAACCCTAACCCTTACCTTAATCCTAACCCTAAGAGACCTAACCCTAAACGGAACTCAAAACCTCAGCTGTGCATGGCATGTACCTAACCCTAACCCTAACCCTAACCCTAACCGTAAAAGACCTAACCCTAAACGGAACTCTAAACCTCAGCTGTGCTTGGCATGTACCTAACCCTAACCCTAACCCTAACCGTAACCGTAACCCTAACCCTAACCCTAACCCTAACCCTAAGAGACCTAACCCTAAACGGAACTCAAAACCTCAGCTGTGCATGGCATGTACCTAATCCTAACCCTAACCCTAACCCTAACCCTAACCCTAACCCTAACCCTAACCCTAACCCTAACCCTAACCTTAAAAGACCTAACCCTAAACGGAACTCTAAACCTCAGTTGTGCATGGCATGTACCTAACCCTAACCCTAACCCTAACCCTAACCCTAACCCTAACCCTAACCCTAACCCTAACCCTAACCCTAACCCTAACCCTAAGAGACCTAACCCTACACGGAACTCAAAACCTCAGCTGTGCATGGCATGTACCTAATCCTAACCCTAACCCTAACCCTAACCCTAACCCTAACCCTAACCCTAACCCTAACCCTAACCCTAACCCTAACCCTAACCCTAAGAGACCTAACCCTAAACGGAACTCTAAACCTCAGTTGTGCATGGCATGTACCTATACCCTAACCCTAACCCTAACCCTAACCCTAATCCTAACCCTAACCCTAACCCTAATCCTGACCCTAAGAGGCCTAACCCTAGTCGGAACTCTAAACCTCAGCTGTGCATGGCATGTACATAACCCTAACCCTAACCCTAACCGTAACCCTAACCCTAACCCTAACCCTAACCCTAACCCTAACCCTAACCCTAACCCTAACCCTAACCCTAACCCTAACCCTAAAAGACCTAACCCTACACGGAACTCAAAACCTCAGCTGTGCATGGCATGTACCTAACCCTAACCCTAAACCTAAGCCTAACCCTAACCCTAACCCTAACCGTAACCCTAACCGTAACCCTCAAAACCTAACCCTAACCCTAACCCTAAGAGACCTAACCATAAACAGAACTCTAAACCTCAGCTGTGCATGGCATGTACCTACCCCTAACCCTAACCCTAACCCTACACCCTAACCCTAACCCTAACCCTAACCCTAACCCTAACCCTAAAACTGACCCTAAGAGAGCTAACCATAAACGGAACTCTAAACCTCAGCTGTGCATGGCATGTACCTAACCCTAACCCTAACCCTAACCCTAACCCTAACCCTAACCCTAACCCTAACCCTAACC